>NC_052157.1:160356331-160412517 GCF_902713615.1 Scyliorhinus canicula
GTAGTGGGGGAGTGGCCGGGGGGAGTAGTGGGGGAGTGGCAGGGGGATGTAGTGGGGGAGTGGCTGGGGGGGAGTAGTGGGGGAGTGGCCAGGGGAGAGTAGTGGAGGAGTGGCCAGGGGGAGTAGTAGGGGGAGTGGCGGGGGGGTGTAGTGGGGGAGTGGCCGGGGGGAGTAGTGGGGAGTGGCAGGGGGGGGAGTAGTGGAGGAGTGGCCGGGGGAGTAGTGGGGGAGTGGCCGGGGGGGAGTAGTAGTGGGGGAGTGGCCGGGGGGAGTGGCCGGGGGGAGTAGTGGGGGAGTGGCCGGGGGGAGTAGTGGGGGAGTGGCCGGGGGGAGTAGTGGGGGAGTGGCCGGGGGGAGCAGTGGGGGAGTGGCGGGGGGGGGGGAGAGTAGTGGGGGAGTGGCCAGGGGGAGTAGTGGGGGAGTGGCCGGGGGGAGTAGTGGGGGAGTGGCCGGGGGGCGTAGTGGGGGAGTGGCTGGGGGGGGAGTAGTGGGGGAGTGGCCGGGGGGGGAGTAGTGGAGGAGTGGCCAGGGGGAGTAGTGGGGGAGTGGCTGGGGGGGGGAGTAGTGGGGGAGTGGCCAGGGGGAGTAGTGGGGGAGTGGCCTGGGGGGAGTAGTGGGGGAGTGGCCGGGGGGAGTAGTGGAGGAGTGGCTGGGGGGAGTAGTGGAGGAGTGGCTGGGGGGAGTAGTGGGGGAGTGGCTGGGGGGAGTAGTGGGGGAGTGGCCAGGGGGAGTAGTGGGGGAGTGGCTGGGGGGAGTAGTGGGGGAGTGGCTGGGGGGAGTAGTGGGGGAGTGGCCCGGGGGAGTAGTGGGGGAGTGGCCAGGGGGAGTAGTGGGGGAGTGGCCAGGGGGAGTAGTGGGGGAGTGGCTGGGGGGAGTAGTGGGGGAGTGGCCAGGGGGAGTAGTGGGGAGTGGCCGGGGGGGAGTAGTGGAGGAGTGGCCAGGGGGAGTAGTGGGGGAGTGGCTGGGGGGAGTAGTGGGGGAGTGGCCCGGGGGAGTAGTGGAGGAGTGGCCAGGGGGAGTAGTGGGGGAGTGGCGGGGGGGAGTAGTGGAGGAGTGGCCAGGGGGAGTAGTGGGGGGAGTGGCCAGGGGGAGTAGTGGGGGAGTGGCGGGGGGAGTAGTGGGGGAGTGGCTGGGGGGGACGGCTATGGGGTCGGGGTGGATGGGTACGCAGTCCAGCACGACCGGCGCCATCTTTTCCGGCACGGTCGGTGCGTGTGTGGGGGGGGGGGGGTGGAGGTGTATGTGCGGCTGCAGCTCTGCCCGCGTTCAGCATGGACCCTGCGATTCGCCCAGGGGGTTTTGCGCGTTGCGCTGGTGTTTCACACGGCGCCGGGGCTAGCCCTTCACCGGTGGCGGAATCAGTGCCGGTGTGGCGCTGAGGTTTCCATCGTGGAGTCAGCACTGAGCGGCAGGAACGAAGAATCCAGCCCCATAAATCTGTGGAGAAGGAAGGGATCCTGCAGTGGGCCAGGGATGGGAGGGGAACCGCGTCTGAAATGACCAAGATATTGGTGTGGGGCTGGTGAAGAGGCGTGATGGGTTTAATAAGGCCAAGCAGTGCTATGACCGAAGGCAGATCCGGTTTGGGATACTGTAACCGGCTAAACTATGGGTAACGTTCGATGCTGGAGAGCATTATTTTGAAACAGGGGATCGTGAGGGGGAGTAGGGAACACTGGGAGTCGCTGCACACAGACCACCTGTTGCTGTTTGTGTCGGACCGCTCGAGAGGACGGGGTGAATTATGGACATACTGGGGAGGTGCGGGGCCTTCTCGGGATAACAGCTGAATGTTGGAAAGAGAGGCGTTTCCGGTGAATGCGGTGGGTCAGGGAGCCAGTTTGGGGGTGTTGCCATTTAGGGTAGCCAGGGACAGGTTTAGGTATCTGGGGGTCCAGGTGACGGGGCGGGTGGGTGATGATGCACAACTGGAATCTGACAACATTGGTGGAGGAGGTTAGGGGTGTTGTGTTCTGTTACCTCGAGTAACATAAGCTGCTACTTGATGTCGGCTTTGCTGAACGATGTTCCAGACTCTGAGATAAGTTCAACGTATTTATTGAGCGATTAAGAATTCTCCTAAATGAGTTTGACACTCTGCTAATCTGCCTCTAGTAACTCAGTCTATTCTGCTAACTATATAAGCTGGCTCTAGACCACGTGCTAGGGTGTGATGTTGCTGTTAATCAACCCTGTCCTGCTCTCTAGGTTTCTGCCGGTGGAAGAGGCAGAGCCTGTGTGCCTTGTCCTTTTTATATGGGTCGAGTAGTGCCCCCTTGTGGTAATGCCACCTCATTAGATTGAGGACTTCTGGAGGGCCCTTATACCTCTGGTACAAGACTGCGACTGCCTGGCCCTCTCAGCCACGGATCATTCTGATTTACTCATGCGCGATGCCTTCGTTACAGGCATTGCATCGGACCCCATCCGGCAACGACTGCTGGAAGGGGCCGCCCTCGACCTCGCGGCCACAAAGACTCTGGCGCTTTCCATGACGGCCGCCTCCCGTAGTGCGCGAACTTACTACGCTTCCTGCTTGGCCCACCCATCCTACCCCTCGTGGACCCCGCAAACGGCCCCCCCCAGCAGCCGCCCCCGCGCACTACGCCTGCGCTGCTCGCCGCACTGTGCTCCCTGGGAGTCCCTGCTGTTACTTCTGCGGTCAGCAGAAGCAACCCCGCCAGCGCTGCCCGGCCCGCACCACGACCTGCAAAGCTTGTGGCAAGAAAGGCCACTTTGCAGCGGTGTGTCAGTCCCGGACGGTCGCCACTATCGCGCCCCCTTTCCCCTCGCCTCAGCCGATCGCACAATAGGCCCTGCCGTCCGCTTCCCCCGACACCACGTGCGATCAGTGGGCGCCGCCATCTTCATCCCTCACCGCCATGTGCGATCAGTGGGCGCCGCCATCTTCATCCCTCACCGCCATGTGCGTTCCATGGGTGCCGCCATTTTGTCCGCCGCCATCTTCTCCCACACAGGTACTCCAGACGCCGCCATTTTGTCCTCCCCCCAGGACGGGGCCATGGGACACGGGTCGCCACCGCTCCTCGTCGGACTCATCTGACTCGACTGCTGATCGCCCGCTGCTCGCCTCCGTTACGCTTGACCAGTCGAGTCCTCGCAACCTGGCACCCTCTTCAACATCGGTGCTGGTCAATGGCCACGTAACCTCCTGCCTCATCGACTCCGGGAGCACCGAGAGCTTCGTCCACCCGGACACGATAAGGTGCTATTCCCTTGCGGTCCATCCCGCCAACCGGCAGATCTCTCTAGCCTTCGGTTCCCACTCTGTCCCGATCCGGGGCTTCTGCCTGGTTAAACTCACTGTACAGGGTGTGGAATTCAACCGTTTCCGTCTGTACATTCTCCCCAAACTCTGCGCGTCACTCTTACTAGGCCTGGATTTCCAGTGCAATCTCCAGAGCCTCACCCTCAAATTCGGCGGACCCCTACCTCCCTTCACCGTTTGCGGCCTCACGACCCTCAAGGTCGAGCCTCCCTCACTCTTTGCCAATCTGACCGCAGATGCAAGCCCGTCACCACCAGGAGCAGACGGTACAGCACCCAGGACAAGGCCTTCATCAGGTCCGAAGTCCAGCGGCTGCTTCGGGAGGGTATCATCGAGGCCAGCAACAGAGAGCCCAGGTGGTAGTGGTTAAGATCGGGGAGAAGCACAGGATGGTCGTGGACTACATCCAGACCATCAACCAGTGCAGCTCGACGCGTACCCCCTCCCCCGCATTTCTGATATGGTCAATCAGATTGCACAGTACCGGGTCTTCTCTACTATTGACCTGAAATCCGCCTACCACCAGCTCCCCATCCGTAAATCGGACCGTCCCTACACTGCCTTCGAGGCGGACGGTCGCCTGTACCAATTTCTTAGGGTTCCCTTCGGCGTCACGAATGGAGTCTCGGTATTTCAACAAGAAATGGACCGAATGGTTGACCGGTACGGACTGCAGTCCACCTTCCCGTACCTCGACAATGTCACCATCTGCGGCCATGACCAGCAGGACCATGATGCCAACCTTTCTAAATTCCTCCACACCGCATCTCTCCTTAATCTCACGTACAACAAGTGCGTGTTCCGCACAGACTGCTTAGCCATCCTCGGCTACGTAGTCCAAAACGGACTACTGGGGCCCGATCCCGACCGCATGCGCCCCCTCATGGAGCTTCCACTTCCCACTGCCCCAAGGCCCTCAAACGCTGCCTTGGGTTCTTTTCTTATTACACCCAGTGGGTCCCACAATACGCGGACAAGGCCCGCCCACTTATCCAGTCCACACATTTTCCCCTCTCGGCAGAGGCACAACAGGCCTTCGCCCGCATTCGATCTGACATAGCCAGGGCGGGGATGCACGCCGTAGACGAGACTCTGCCTTTCCAAGTAGAGAGCGACGCTTCAGATGTCGCCCTTGCCGCCACGCTAAATCAGGCAGGCAGACCCATGGCATTCTTTTCACGCACCCTCCACGCCTCCGAAATTCAACATTCCTTTGTTGAAAAGGAGGTCCAGGCCATCGTTGAAGCGGTGCGGCACTGGAGGCATTACCTGGCCGGCAGGAGATTCACTCTCCTCACTGACCAACGGTCGGTAGCCTTCATGTTCAACAACACGCAGCGGGGCAAGATCAAGAATGACAAAATCTTGCGGTGGAGAATCGAGCTCTCCACCTTTAACTACGAGATCTTGTTTCGCCCCGGCAAGCTCAACGAGCCCCCAGACGCCCTCTCCCGAGGTACATGTGCCAGCGCACAAGTGAACCAGCTCCGTGCCTTGCACGAGAGCCTTTGCCATCCGGGGGGTCACTCGCTTGTACCATCTAATCAAAGCCCGCAATCTGCCCTACTCCGTCGAGGAAGTACGGACAGTCACCAGAGACTGCCAGATCTGTGCGGAGTGCAAGCTGCACTTCTACCGGCCAGATCGCGCACGCCTGGTGAAAGCGCCCCGCCCCTTTGAACGCCTCAGCGTGGACTTCAAAGGGCCCCTCCCCTCCACCGACCGCAACACCTACATCCTTAGTGTGGTCGATGAATTTTCTAACCTTCGCCATCCCATGCCCGGATATGACGTCTGCCACCGTCATCAAGGCCCTGGATTCCATTTTCACTCTGTTCGGTTTCCCCGACTATATCCACAGCGACAGGGGATCCTCATTCATGAGCGATGAGCTGCGTCATTTCCTGCTCAGCAGGGGTATCGCCTCCAGCAGGACGACCAGCTACAACCCCCGGGGAAACGGGCAGGTAGAGAGGGAGAACGGGACGGTATGGAGGGCCGTCCAGCTGGCCCTACGGTCCAGAAACCTCCCAGCCGCTCGCTGGCAACAGGTCCTCCCTGACGTGCTCCATTCCATTCGGTCGCTACTGTGCACCGCGACTAACCACACACCCCACAAACGTGTTTTTGCCTTCCCTAGGAAGTCTAGGTCCGGGGTGCCGCTCCCGACGTGGCTCACGACTCCGGGCCCAGTCCTTCTCCGTAGACATGTCCGGCACCACAAGGCGGAACCCTGGCGGACAAAGTACGCCTTCTCCACGCCAACCCTCAGTATGCCTACGTGGAGTTCCCCGACGGCCACCAGGACACAGTCTCGCTCCGGGACCTGGCTCCCTCAGGTGCCGATCCCATGCCCATGCCCCTTTCTGCCCCCGCGCCACCCTCCTTTTCCCCGGCGCCCCCCTATTCGTCCCCACCAGGTCCATCCCTCGTCCATCTGCCCACACTGGAGGACACGGAAGATTTGGGCTTGCTCTCGGAGTCATCCCGCCAGCAGCCAGCACCAACACCGCCAGCACCTGCACCGACGTCACCACCACAGCTACGCCGATCACAGCGGAACATTCGACCGCCGGTTCGGCTCAACCTGTAACCTGCTGACCGGATGGACTCCTGGTTTTCTTTGTTTGGACTCCCTTGTAAATAGCTCATCCTTTGTATTATAGTTACACATCACCCCCGCCGGACTCATTTTTTACAGGGGGTGAATGTGGTGATAACCACTGTAGATATGTATACTTGCAGTAAGGGGATGTATGGATGTACCTGTAATACAGGTTCCTCCGGTAAGCCCCTGCCAGCTAGCTCCGCCCACAGGGAGCTTGTGTATAAATATGCGTGTGAGTCACTCAGACCCTAGTCTTCAGTTGCAGCCGGAGGAATAGCATCGCACAGCAATAAAGCCTCGCTTGAACTTGTCTCTCGTCTTTGACTATAATTGTTAGCGCCACACACAGGGACTTATGATCCAGGCGAGGATGAGTGGGTTCTTCCAGGGAGTGGCAGATGAGTGTGACAATTCTGGGTCAGAGCCAGCGAATCATGCACACGCTCTGGGGCTGTGAGAAGTTGGAGAGATACTGGGAGGCGGTATTTGCGGCTCTATGGAAGATTTTGGGATGGGGGGGGGAGAGGGCAGAGGTATGCTGGACACAATGGTGGCGACCTTTGGGGTTTTCGAAATGCCAGAGCTGATGGGGAGGAGGAGGGCCAATGTTGTGGCCATCGCCTCCCCAATTGCCCGGCAAAGAATATTGTTGGATAGGCAGTCGGCAACACCGCCGGGGCTGGCGGCCTGGCTGGGGTGGGGGCCTGGCTGGGGCCGGTGACATCGCCGGGGGTGGGGGCCTGGCTGGGGGTGGCGGCCTGGCTGGGGGTGGCGGCCTGGCTGGGGGTGGCGGCCTGGCTGGGGGTGGGGGCCTGGCTGGGGGTGGGGGCCTGGCTGGGGGCCTGGCTGGGGGTGGGGGCCTGGCTGGGGGTGGAAGCCTGGCTCGGGGTGAGGGCCTGGCTGGGTCGGCAACACCGCCGGGGCTGGCGGCCTGGCCGGGGGTGGCGGCCTGGCTGGGGGTGGCGGCCTGGCTGGGGGTGGGGACCTGGCTGGGGGGGGCGGCCTGGCTGGGGGTGGGGACCTGGCTAGGGGTGGCGGCCTGGCTGGGGGTGGCGGCCTGGGTGGGGACCTGACTGGGGGTGGGGGCCTGGCTGGGGGTGGGGACCTGGCTGGGGGTGGGGGCCTGGCTGGGGGTGGCGGCCTGGGTGGGGACCTGACTGGGGGTGGGGGCCTGGCTGGGGGTGGGGGCCTGGCTGAGGTGGGGGCCTGGCTGGGGGTGGGGGCCTGGCTGTGGATGGGAGCCTGGCTGGGGGTGGGGGCCTGGCAGGGGGTGGGGGCCTGGCTGGGGGTGGGGGCCTGGCTGGGGGTGGGGGGGCCTGGCAGGGGGTGGGGGGCCTAGCAGGGGGTGGGGGCCTGGCTGGGGGTGGGGGCCTGGCTGGGCCGGTGACATCGCCGGGGCTGGCGGCCTGGCTGGGGGTGGGGGCCTGGCTGGGGGTGGCGACCTGGCTGGGGGTGGGGGCCTGGCTGGGGGTGGGGGCCTGGCTGGGGGTGGGGGCCTGGGTGGGGGCCTGGCTGGGGTGGGGGCCTGGCTGGGGGTGGCGGCCTGGCTGGGGGTGGTGGCCTGGCTGGGGGTGGGGGACTGGGTGGGGGTGGCGGCCTGGCTGGGGGTGGGGACCTGGGTGGGGGTGGGGGCCTGGCTGGGGGTGGGGACCTGGCTGGGGGTGGGGGCCTGGCTGGGGGTGGTGGCCTGGCTGGGGGTGGGGGCCTGGCTGGGGGTGGGGGCCTGGCTGGGGGTGGGGACCTGGCTGGGGGCCTGGCTGGGGGTGGGGGACCTGGCTGGGGGTGGGGACCTGGCTGGGGGTGGGGCCTGGCTGGGGGTGGGGCCTGGCAGGGGGTGGGGCCTGGCTTGGGGGTGGCGGCCTGGCTGGGGGTGGCGGCCTGGCTGGGGGTGGGACCTGGCTGGGGGGTGGGTGCCTGGCTGGGGGTGGGGGCCTGGCTGGGGGTGGCGGCCTGGCTGGGGGCCGGCTAGGGGTGGTGGCCTGGCTGGGGGGTGGCGGCCTGGCTGGGGTGGCGGCCTGGCTGGGGGCCTGACTGGGGGTGGGGGCCTGGCTGGGGTGGCGGCCTGGCTGGGGGTGGGGAACTGGCTGGGGGGGCGGCCTGGCTGGGGGTGGGGACCTGGCTGGGGTGGCGCCTAGCTGGGGTGGGGACCTGGCTGGGGGCCTGGCTGGGGGTGGGGACCTGGCTGGGGGTGGCGGCCTGGCTGGGGGTGGGGACCTGGCTGGGGGTGGCGGCCTGGCTGGGGGTGGGGATCTGGCTGGGGGTGGCGGCCTGGCTGGGGGTGGGGGCCTGGCTGGGGGTGGCGGCCTGGCTGGGGGTGGGGACCTGGCTGGGGGTGGGGACCTGGCTGGGGGTGGCGGCCTAGCTGGGGGTGGGGACCTGGCTGGGGGCCTGGCTGGGGGTGGGGACCTGGCTGGGGGTGGCGGCCTGGCTGGGGGTGGGGATCTGGCTGGGGGTGGCGGCCTGGCTGGGGGTGGGGGCCTGGCTGGGGGTGGCGGCCTGGCTGGGGGTGGGGACCTGGCTGGGGGTGGGGACCTGGCTGGGGGTGGCGGCCTGGCTGGGGGTGGGGACCTGGCTGGGGGCCTGGCTGGGGGTGGGGACCTGGCTGGGGGTGGCGGCCTGGCTGGGGGTGGGGGCCTGGCTGGGGGTGGCGGCCTGGCTGGGGGTGGGGACCTGGCTGGGGGTGGGGACCTGGCTGGGGGTGGCGGCCTAGCTGGGGGTGGGGACCTGGCTGGGGGCCTGGCTGGGGGTGGGGACCTGGCTGGGGGTGGCGGCCTGGCTGGGGGTGGGGACCTGGCTGGGGGTGGCGGCCTGGCTGGGGGTGGGGATCTGGCTGGGGGTGGCGGCCTGGCTGGGGGTGGGGGCCTGGCTGGGGGTGGGGGCCTGGCTGGGGGTGGGGGGCCTGGCTGGGGGTGGGGGCCTGGCTGGGGGTGGGGGCCTGGCTGGGGGTGGGGGGCCTGGCTGGGGGTGGGGGCCTGGCTGGGGGTGGGGGGGCCTGGCTGGGGGTGGGGGCCTGGCTGGGGGTGGGGGCCTGGCTGGGGGGTGGGGGCCTGGCTGGGGGACCTGTATAATTTCCTCTGGCTGGAAACGGTTAAGTTCAAGTCGAGGGGATCAGCAGACGGCTTTGAGACATGGTGGGGACAATGTTGGAGGAATTGTTCGTTGTGGGTGGGGGGGAGGCGGGGTGAAAAGGGGAAAAAATTTCACAAACTGCGAACTGTGGGGTGTTGATAATGTTACTGATTTGGGCTTCTGCACTTTTAAATATATTTGGAATAAAATACATTTTCTAAAGCAAAGGAATGTTTCTGTGCAGAGAGACTGTGAGTGGTTCCATTCACTAACATCACTACTTGCCTGGAATTGAGCAATGTAGCAGAGAGACTGTGAGTGGTTACATACACTAACATCACTACTTGCCTGGAATTGAGCAATGTAGCAGAGAGACTGTGAGTGGTTACATACACTAACATCACTACTTGCCTGGAATTGAGCAATGTAGCAGTTTACAAAGTGGCTGAGTGATTCGAGCTCAGTCAGACCAAACCGCAGTGCACAGATCGAAGTTAATGAAGGTTAATTTAAAACAGATGGATATTGGAGAACAATCTTCACTTAAGGGTGATGATTCGAAACACAGCCAAAATCGGTTCCCCCCAGCCCATTCATTTGAGAATCCGGATCTGAACTCCATCGCTCTTGCTTCACAAAGCTGTTCGAACCTTTACCCAACAACAAAAAAAATCATTAATCTCCGTGCTTTTTAAAAATAAATTTAGATTACCCAATTCATTTTTCCAATTAAGGGGCAATTTAGAGTGGCCAATCCACCTAGCTTGCACATTTTTGGGTTGTGGGGGCGAAACGCACGCAGACACGGGGAGAATGTGCAAACTCCACACAGACAGTGACCCAGAGCCGGGATCGAACCTGGGACCTCAGCGCTGTGAGGCCGCAGTGCTAACCACTGCGCCACCGTGCTGCCCGATTAATCTCCATTCTGATTTTTCAATTGGCCCCCAGAAGGGGCTGGTTTAGCTCACCAGGCTAAATCGTTGGCTTTTAAAGCAGGCCAGCAGCACGGTTCGATTCCCGTACCAGCCTCCCCGGACAGACGCCGGAATGTGGCGACTAGGGGCTTTTCACAGTAACTTCATTGAAGCCTACTCGTGACAATAAGCGATTTTCATTTCATTTTCATTTCAGACTCAACAGCATTTTGGGGGAGGAGGTTCCAGACTTTGACTTCCCTTTGTGTGATTGCTGACATCACCCCTGAACAGCCTGGCTCAAATGGTCAGGTTGCTTCCTCTTGTTCGGGGCTCTCAAATCAGAGTAAATGGTTCCTCGCTGTCTACCCTTACAAAACCTTTAGTCATTGTAAATCCTTCAATTAGGTCTTCCCTCCATGCTTTAAACTCCAGAGAGAGCACTGAGGTCCATTGTGGCCAATAGCCCAGATGTGCTGGGAAGCACTTTGCCGGCAGCCTTGGGAGAGTTGGGGGCCAGCCTTTCAGAGCTGTGAATACCGATGGTGATGTTTCTACTTTGGCAGTGCGCTGGATGTGGCTACCTCGCTATTGTGGCCGAGAGATTGAAGATTCTGCATTAACATCCTTACACATGTCCCACTGCAATGACCCATTTTTGTACCATCGATGTAACTTGCGGTGACATTAAAAATACAAAATCCAGATTTAAAAAAAAACAAACCTAGTTGATGAAAACTGTCCTCATCATTTAACCCTTTTAGCCCCAGTATCATTCTGTTGAATCTCTGCTGCCCCTCCAAGGCCAGTAGAAGGAGGTGCATAATTCAATCCTTTTAGACTTAAAAATCAGTGGGCCAGATTCTCCAGTTCTGAGGCAAAGTGGGGAGGATCTGTGGCGTTTCACGTGGAAAAAATCGGCGGCGCCCCCTCACCGATGCCGCGACAGGGAACGAATGGGTGGGAGAGTTGAAAAAAATACGGGAGGTGCCTTGAAGGAGTTAATGCACAGAATGGCAAAGTGGAACCTGGCACCACCAGAGTGGGGGCAAAATATAAGTAGAATGAACCACAGAGGTCGATGCCCGGTCACACTGAGCTTCTGTGCACGAGGAGAGATCAATTTCTCTGCAGCTGAAACTAAAGCTGGGGGGAAAAAAACGTGACAAAGCCTTGTGAATTAGGGTGTTTCCACCCAACCCAACATTCAACAAGTCCTGGGCATGCAAAGATAGTGACCCTGCGCAGGAACATCAGAAAGGCAAGCAACTGCAGAGAGAGGGGTGGGGAGACAGGTTAACTGACTCGATACTTACACGTCTCAGAAGGTGTACCTGTGACTCGGATTCTCCTTGTCGATGATCTCTGGCGGGACTAAAAGCAATCAATCAATCCAAAATTGCAGTTTATTTTTCAGGACTTCCTCTCCTAAACCAGGCACAGTCGGAGCACAGTTCAGCAGGAGGTATCTTCATCACAAGGAGTAACTGAATGGAAAGAGTGTGGAATGGGGGAGGTTACCTCTCCATCTGTGTGCCTCATAATGTGGGACTTGATGTTATTTGCCTGAAATAGAAAAGGAGAAAGATAATACAATGCTGCAGATTGAGCGATCTTGCAGGGAGTCTCCTGGGTGTATCAAAAGACTCCAGTACAGCCTTGAGTGAGTTAGCACAGAGTTCAATAACTGGGATTTTGCCTGTAGAAGCTATCAAGAAAACTCATTACTCAGAGTAATGCAATATTCTCTGAAGGATTGCTGGAGACATTAATGGGCTCATTTGCTCACAGATACAGGCAATTAGCATTCCACAAGAAGTATTGATGGGTAGATAGAAAAAAGCAGGAGGAGGCCATTCGGCCCTTCGAGCCTGCTCCTCCATTCATTATGATCCTGGCTGATCATCAAATTCAATTCCCTGATCCCTCCTCCCCCCCCCCCCCCCCCATATTCCCTTTAACCCCAAGAGCGGTAGCTAATTCCTTCTTGAAATCACAGATTTTGGCCTGAACTACTTTCTGTGGCAGATTATAGATAGATTCAGTTCATAGAATTTACAGTGCAGAAGGAGGCCATTCGGCCCATCGAGTCTGCACCGGCTCTTGGAAAGAGCACCCTACCCAAGGTCAACACCTCCACCCTATCCCCATAACCCAGCAACCCCACCCAACACTAAGGGCAATTTTGGACACTAGGGGCAATTTATCATGGCCAATCCACCTAACCTGCACATCTTTGGACTGTGGGAGGAAACCGGAGCACCCGGAGGAAACCCACGCACACACGGGATGTGCAGACTCCGCACAGTGACCCAAGCCGGAATCGAACCTGGGACCCTGGAGCTGTGAAGCAATTGTGCTATCCACAATGCTACCGTGCTGCCCAGAGATTCACCACTCTCTGGGTGAAGAAATGTCTCCTCACCTCAGTCCTAAAAGGTTTACCACTTATCCTCAAACTATGACCCCTAGTTCTGGACTCCCCCACCATCGGGAACATTCTTTCTGAATCTACCCTGTCTAATCCTGTTAGAATTTTATAAATTTCTGTGAAATTCCCTCTCGCTCTTCCAAACTCCAATAAATATAATCCTAACCAATTTAGTTTCTCCTCATCTGACAGTCCCACCATCCCAGCAATCAGCCTGGTAAACCTTCTCTGCACTCCCTCCATAGCGAGAACATCCTTCCTCAGATAGGGGACACCAAAACTGCACACAGTACTCCAGGTGTGGCCTCACTAATGCCCTATACAATTACAGTAAAATATCCCTGTTCCTATTCTCCTATTCCTCTTGCTATGGAGGCCAACATACCTGTTATAACCTGCCCGGTTCCAATTGGCTGGGGACAACTGGTTACCCCATGATATATTTTGGGGTCCAATCCCCACAACAGAATAACAGAAATTAACTCAGGGACAACTTAAAAGGCTCCTGATGGAGACACTGCCCAAAAATAACAAAGCACAACGGAAAATTATCAACATCAAATCAAAATGTGAAAAGAGGGATGGATAAATCAATCCAACCCCTGCGGGCACCGACGGCCTACTTGAGGAATATGAGCTCGCCCAATGAGGAGAGGAGTGGGGCCATCGTGAGCAGATGCAGCTGTATAAATAGAGCTGGTCAGTGTGGTACTGGCTAGAGAAGGAAGCAGTGGTGGGCTTCTGCTGCTGTGTACATATTGTTGTAAATAAAGTTACTTTCCGTTTGACTCTACAAACGCGTGCTGGATTCTTCGTGGCCCTCACAAAAATGCCCGTTGCTTTCTTTACTGCCTGCTGTATCTGCGCGCTTACTTTCAGCGACTTTCAGACACCAAGGTCTCACTGAGTAACCGTCTCTCTCAATTTACATCCATACAAATAATAATCTGCCTCCCTATTTTTGCTACCGAAGCGGATAACCTCACATTTATCCACATTATACTGCATCTGCCGTGCATGTGCCCACTCAGCCTGTCTAAATCCCGCTGAAACATCTCCGCATCCTCCTCACAGCTCACCCTCCCACCCAACTTTGTATCATCTGCCGATTTGGAGATAATACATTTAGTTTAGTTCCCTCGCCCAAATCATTAATATATAGGGTGTGATTTAATAGCTTTGTTGCACTTAAGCGAGAGCACAACGAGGTCATTGAATAGCGGGCAAGGTCTGCGGGGGACACTGATCTGTTTGCAATCTAACCAGCCCGCTCCCTTCAGTGAAATCCGGATCTCGTCTTAGCCTGGCGAGAACCCAATAATCACCATTTAAAGCTAATCTCCACACAATGAACGGGTGTGACCCCCAATCTAACAGCCTCCTGTGATGTAACGGCCTCCCCAGCAAGTGGTCACGCGGGCAACAACTAGCACTCCTTTTTAAAAACAAGAAACTGGCTCACAGGCAAAGAGCCCTGTACACAGGCACTGTACACGAGGTGTCGCTGGTCTTTCGAATAGATGACGGACATCGCGTGCCTTGCGGACTTGGCACCACGTGGAGGAGGAGGATACGCGCTCTCGGTGGACCTCAAGGTCACCGCAGCCCTGAACTCCTACGCCTCAGGATCATTCCAGGGTTTGAGCAGAGATTTGTGCAGCATCTCACAGCCCGCAGGTGCATCTGTCAGGTCATGGATGCCCTGTTTACCCAGGCAGAAAACTGTACGAACTTTGACATGGACCAAGCCCAATAAGATGCCTGGGCAGCAGGATTCTCTGCCATCGATGGGCGGTGCCCCAGGTCCATGGGCTAATCGATGACACGCATGTAACCTTGCACTCACCAGGTTGTCTGGGAGTGCCTCACATCAACTGAAAGGGGTTCCACGGAACATTAGCTTGTGTGCAACCACCATGAGGATCATGCACATGTGTGCACGTTTCCCAGAGAGTGTGCACGATAGCTATATCCTGGGACAGTCGGATATTCCCGACCTCTTCGAGGACCACCCCAGGATGGCCAGTTGGTTCTTGGGGATAAGGGCCTAGACCTGGCTAAAGACGCCAGTACAGAGGCCGGTGACCGATGCGGTCTCCCGATACAAGAGGGCCCATGCGCCCATCCGGGCTGTCATTGAACGGTGCATCAGACTACTCAGGATGAGGTTACGATGTCCCGACCGCCCTGGTGGTGCACTCCAGTACACTGTCCGGAGGGTCGCCTGCACAGCTGTGGGGCAACTTGCTGAAGGTAGAGGAATATGTGGTCACTTCCTCCGAGAAGCCGGACCAGGAGGGGCTGGAGGATGAGCCCAGGGATGAATCGCAGGACCAGCCGGAGGATGGAGGACAGGTGGCAGCTCCAACTGCCCGGCAAGCCCAAGGAGGCCCTCATCCGCTTCACATAGGGCGTGGCCTTGTCCGCCATTCCCCCTCCCCCCTTCACCATCCCCACCTTTCCTTCCACCATTTCCTCTCCTCCTTCCCAGGGTAGTGGGTGCCTGGAACTCGCTGCCGGAGGAGGTGGTGGAAGCAGGGACGATAGTGACGTTTAAGGGGCATCTTGACAAATACATGAATAGGATGGGAATAGAGGGATCTGGACCCAGGAAGTGTAGAAGATTTTAGTTTAGACGGGCAGCATGGTCGGCACAGGTTTGGAGGGCCGAAGGGCCTGTTCCTCTGCTGTATTTTTCTTTGTTCTTTGCAAATTCTATGATTCAGGGAATGAAGGAAGGAACTTCCTCTACTGTTTTCTAGCTCAGTTGACGGAATTCTCGTCAGCATAGAACTTTGATATACTTTTTTTGACAAATACATGAATAGGATGGGAATAGAGGGATCTGGACCCCGGAAGTGTAGAAGATTTTAGTTTAGACGGGCAGCATGGTTGGCACAGGCTTAGAGGGCCAAAGGGCCTGTTCCTGTGCTGTACTTTTCTTTGTTCTTTGTTTGTCTGCAGAACATCACTCCAGGGTGATGGGCCTGTGTCGACACTGTCAATGGGTCACTGCCGAGGGCAGGGGGGATGATGATAATCCACAGCCGAGTGCTGGTGCTCCTCAATCTATGCCATAATCTGACCCCTGCCTGTCTGGATGGGGTGGAGGGGGTAAGGGGGAGGGGGTCAGCATAGCTCCAGCATCCACATTTTGGGGAGATCTGGCATGGCATTGGTGCTTGGCTGCAGAGCGGATGAAAGTGCCAGAGGTGTTTTATTGATTGAGCTGCAGATATTTTAATGGGTTTCAGAGTGTCCACCACTGTCTCACTTTGAAAGCAGACAAAAGCAGGCCAGCAGCGCGGGTTCAATTCCCGTACCAGCCTCCCCGAACAGGTGCCGGAATGTGGCGACTAGGGGCTTTTCACAGTAACTTCATTTGAAGCCCACTTGTGACAATAAGTGATTTTCATTTCCCAATGGTGCTGCCCACTCTCCCCACCCTTCCCCCATGCATACCCCCCCCCCATACCCTTTACCTAGCCCCTTCTCCCCCTCCCCCCGTGCCCTCTCCGGGATCCTCGATCTGCTTAGACGGCTATGCTCCAGTGCTGCGTCTAGGACTATCCCCTTGATGCACTTCACAGGTGGAGACAGCCTGCTGCTTATGATGCACCAGGCGGCTAAAACCACCACGGTTGGGGCTGCACCATTAGCTGGAGGTGCTGCAGGAGAATAAATACGTGGTCAGCGGGAGGGATGGGTCAGTCTGCATGGCATTAAAGCTCACATGTGACAGCCGGTGGATCCTCACCACTAAGACGTGCGCTGACTTCCACGTTGGTGACCAATCTGTCCTCAGCCACCCCCTAACCTCCAGGGTCCGTACCTCATAGGGGGTGAGGACTCTGATGTCCGGCACCCTGCCACCCATCTGGGTCCTCTCCCGTCGGTGGGCCAACTTCTCCTGCGGTCAATCAGAAGGATGCATCTTAGCCACACATATGGTATGTGGTTGGGGGTCCAGTGCCCAACTCACCCAAGCAGCTCAGTGCAGGTCGGTGACCTTACGGCACTGGGTGCCGGCCCTCCCGATCACGCTCCCCGAGCCGACGGCCGCTGCCACTTCCTCCTAGGCGGTAGTGGCTGACCCTCCTGGACCCTCGGCCGAACAGGGAATCCCGTCTGGCCTCCACTGTGTCCAACAGTCATCCCATGTCGGCATCAGCAAACGTGGGGCTGGTCTCTGTGGCGGCACAGCTGTGATCGGAGTGGGGTTGGGTGTGACGAGCGGTTTAAGTGCTAGTCACTTGTGAGGAGGGCTGGCGAGCGCGGTCCCAGGCGAATCAGCCGGCGGACCATGATTTGCGGCGTGAATCCCGTGGGGTCTCGTTAAGTGGCCCAATGAATGTTTATAGCGGTGAAGGCCCCACCAGGCTGAGCGTCGGGAGCTCACAGCATTTCCCGCTCGCTACACACTTAGAAACCTTTCCATTAAATTGCGCCCATATTGTGAACAGTGGGGGTCCCTGCACAGATCCCTGCGGTACCCCACTAGTCACTGCCTGCCAATCAGAAAAGACCCATTTATTCCAACTCTTTGCATCCTGTCTGCTAACCAGCTTTTATCCATCTCTTTTTAAAAAATAATTTTTTAGAGGACCCAATTCATTTTTTCCAATTAAGGGGCAATTTAGCGTGGCCAGTCCACCTGGCTTGCACAATTTTCGGGTTGTGGGGGCAAGACCCACGCAAACATGGGGAGAATGTGCAAACTCCACACGGACAGTGAGCCAGAGCTGGGATCGAACCTGGGACCTCGGCGCCATGAGGCAGCCGTGCTAACCACTGTGCCACCGTGCTGCCCACAGCTTTTATCCATCTCAAGACACTACCCGTAATCCCATGCACTTTAGCTTCACAAATTAATCTGCTTTGTGAGACCTTGTCGAAAGCCTTCTGAAAGTCTAAATAAAGCACATCCACCGGTTCTCCCTGGCCAACTCTACCAGTTACATCTTCAAAGAAGATGGCTTTGCTTCTGCACACTGAGTAGCAGTCAGTGATAAGTGGAGACTCTCAGTGTTATCTGCTATTAAAGCACAATTAAACTCTGATCATGAAATGAGTGGAGTTAAAACAATAAAATCTTTAGCTTATGGAGAACGAATATCCATGGGGAATACGTATGTATTCAGGCAATGTCGCTTTGTCTCTTATCTTAATGGAGACATTGTGCGTTCGCACAGATTATAAATGTCATCACTGAGCAATAAATATATGCACAGCACGATAAATATTTACAGAATATACATTTACAAAATAAATAGATACAGTGCAATAAATATTCACAAAGCACGATGAACATTCCTACAGTGCAATGCATGTATAACATGATAAATATTTTTGCACTGTAATGTGCACAATGAATATTTACACACCACAATGAATATATATATATATATATAGCGCAAGAAATATTTAACCACCGTAATAATGTTCCTCATTGTTTTGAAATTATAGGAATCATGTCAGAAATGTATTTTCTGGTAAATTTTATTTGCTGGTGTTGAGTAATATTCACTTGTACATGTATACAATCAACAATGATCAATAACCCAAAACCCTATCTGTGGATCACAACGTTCACCACTACACGTGGCTAAAAATATAAATATAAAAGTTGACAGGTAATCAGCTCTACCCCTCGTCAAGAATGACACAGGACTGACACATGATGCAGTTGGGTGGAATCTGTCAGAAAAATGCAGATGAATGTCAAGCTTCGTTCTGTGCGACAGTGAGTTGGCACTCACTTCACCCCCATGCTTCTGAAAGTTAAGTGGATGAAGCAGGGGGGGGAGACTCATGTGGAGAAGCAGATCGGTGTGGGATGGGAAGACTTGTGAATGGGGAGGGATGTGTACAAACGATAGGATTGGGCCTGATGTCAAAGTTCCAGCAACCTAACACTGGCCTTTGCTTCCTTTCTGTCGGCTTTGGTGAGAACTGGTTGTTGTTTTGAAATATCCGCTCCTTCTTTTTCTATGTGCTTGCTACTGAGAGCAAGGGGGAAGTTTGGAATGTCGCCTCTCCAGTAGTATGCTGGTCCGACTTCAGCATTGATGCGAGATCAATAGCTAGATCAAGCAGGGTGAGCTGTGATGTTGCCCAGCCAGCACTAACTCTGCATCAATAACAAGATCTCTCCAGTTACACTCAATGGCCGATTTCATCCAGACTACCCTGGGGAAACGATGGATGGGAAAGTGCTGGGAGATAGTTCCTGCCAAACTCTTTCATATCCTCCCCTCTTAATCATTGGGAAAACATTATGATCAGATCACCTATATTCTGATTGGCTGTTGATTTACTTTCACATTTGGGAATCTCTTTCCTCCCTATCTCCGGTCCAGCATCACCATTGCAACGCCGACTGCTGAATCTACAGTCTTCCCGTAAACAATAGGAAGGGTGAAAACTTTCTCCACTTCCTGCTGCAGCACCTCGTTCCTGGTCAGTGCACTCCCGCTGCCAATAATCCTCTGCACCCCAGACTCGATCAGCCACTGGCACGGTAACATGGAGTTCAGGTTCTCCGCAATGCCACGACACAGGGCCCTGGTCACGTGCCCCAACGAGAGGTTAGATGGGGAGATGTTGGTCACTGAAGCCAGCTGGTCAGGTGAGTGTCTCTCTCCAAATATGGTGGCCTTCACCACCAGGTCAGTCCGGGCGACATTTAGGGCAGCGTGTATCGATTGGGAATAGATTGTGGATTCTGGTATCTCCTGTCCTGTGGAAGTGAATAAAAACCAGCATCAGCATTACGGGGATGCAGGGAATAAATATCCAGAACTTTGGGGGCGTGGTTTTAAATTCTACCACAGCAGCTGGAGGAATTTAAATCCAATCAATTAACAAATCTGCAATTATAATTTAATAATGAAACTATTGCCCCTTGTCATTACGAAGGCCCCTGCGGGAAGGAAATCTGCCATCCTTACCTGGTCTGGCCTACATGTGACTCCAGACCCTCAGCAATGTGGCTGACTCTGAACTGCCCTCAGAAATGGCCGAGCAAACCAGTCGGAAAAGTCAAGAAAGGAATAAAACCACCCAGACCACGCACCATCAACCTCAGCACCAGACCACCCAGACCACGCACCATCAACCTCAGCACCAGACCACCCAGACCACGCACCATCAACCTCAGCACCAGACCACCCAGACCACGCACCATCAACCTCAGCACCATCACCACGCACCATCAACCTCAGCACCATCACCACGCACCATCAACCTCAGCACCAGACCACCCAGACCACGCACCATCAACCTCAGCACCAGACCACGCACCATCAACCTCAGCACCAGACCACCCAGACCACGCACCATCAACCTCAGCACCAGACCACCCAGACCACACACCATCAACCTCAGCACCAGACCACCCACCATCAACCTCAGCACCATCACCACGCACCATCAACCTCAGCACCAGACCACCCAGACCACGCACCATCAACCTCAGCACCAGACCACCCAGACCACGCACCATCAACCTCAGCACCAGACCACCCACCATCAACCTCAGCACCAGACCACCCAGACCACGCACCATCAACCTCAGCACCAGAAACAATGGCCTCCAGCCCCGCTGACCCTGCATCTCAGCTGCGGGTCTGTGCCAAAACTGGGATAGCTGTCCCATAGACTGGTCAACCGACTGGACCCCATCCCCACTAATCCGACTGCTGCAGCTGTCCTTCGGTCAGAGTGGCCACCATGCAGTTGGTCACTCTGAGACAAAGCCCTGACTTTACATTCAGGATATCTTCCCCTAGATTGTGTGGCACTGCCACCGTGCTAAATGGGGAGATTTCACTCACATCCAGCAACTTTAAAGTGGGCATCCAGGAGGCGCTGTGGGCCATCAGCAGCAGCAGAACTGTACCCAACCCACAATCTGTAACCCCTCGGCTCAGCGTGTCCCCCACTCTCACATTACCCTCAATACGGACCATCAACCCTGCTTCAATGAAAAATGCAGCAGAGTGCACCACTCATACCTGAAAATAAAGAGCGGATTTCTCCCCTCTGCCGTGGCCAGCTGAATGGAGAATCTGGACACAGTTATTCCTGCTGGCAGGAGAAGAGTTTGCAATTTTCCCCTCACCTTTTTCATGGTGGGTTTAATTAATATCCTGCTGATTAATGCCGGGAACACCATTTGCATTCATTATCACCTCATGATTGCTCATTAAACATACTGCCTGTGGGAATTACATTCTGTCTTCCTATCTTGCGTCATGCCAGCGGGAATTTACACTGGTGTGAAACATGATTGACGTGCATCAGTCAGCCCTCACTTCATTCAAGCCTTCGAGGTGAGTGCAACATTCAAAGCCTATCTGTGTCAGCACGGCTCCGGTTCCGTAGACGTGGCAGTGCGATGCCACACTGCTGGGGGTGTGGGGTTGGATGCGATGCCTCACTGCTGGGGGTGTGGGGTTGGGTGCGATGCCACATTGCTGGGGGTGTGGGGTTGGGTGTGATGCCACATTGCTGGGGGCATGGGGTTGGATGCGATGCCACACTGCTGGGGGTGTGGGGTTGGGTGCGATGCCACATTGCTGGGGATGTGGGGTTGGGTGCGATGCCACATTGCTGGGGATGTGGGGTTGGGTGCGATGCCACACTGCTGGGGGTATGGGGTTGGGTGCGATGCCTCACTGCTGGGGGTGTGGGGTTGGATGCGATGCCTCACTGCTGGGGATGTGGGGTTGGGTGCGATGCCTCACTGCTGGGGGTGTGGGGTTGGGTGCGATGCCACATTGCTGGGGGTATGGGGTTGGGTGCGATGCCTCACTGCTGGGGGTATGGGGTTGGGTGCGATGCCACATTGCTGGGGGTATGGGGTTGGATGCGATGCCACACTGCTGGGGATGTGGGGTTGGGTGCGATGCCTCACTGCTGGGGGTATGGGGTTGGATGCGATGCCACATTGCTGGGGGTGTGGGGTTGGGTGTGATGCAACACTGCTGGGTGTATGGGGTTGGATGCGATGCCACATTGCTGGGGGTATGGGGTTGGGTGCGATGCCACATTGCTGGGGGTATGGGGTTGGGTGCGATGCCTCACTGCTGGGGGTATGGGGTTGGGTGCGATGCCTCACTGCTGGGGGTGTGGGGTTGGGTGCGATGCCTCACTGCTGGGGGTGTGGGGTTGGGTGCGATGCCACATTGCTGGGGATGTGGGGTTGGGTGCGATGCCACATTGCTGGGGATGTGGGGTTGGGTGCGATGCCACACTGCTGGGGGTATGGGGTTGGGTGCGATGCCTCACTGCTGGGGGTGTGGGGTTGGATGCGATGCCTCACTGCTGGGGGTGTGGGGTTGGATGCGATGCCTCACTGCTGGGGGTGTGGGGTTGGGTGCGATGCCACATTGCTGGGGGTATGGGGTTGGGTGCGATGCCTCACTGCTGGGGATGTGGGGTTGGGTGCGATGCCACATTGCTGGGGGTGTGGGGTTGGGTGCGATGCCTCACTGCTGGGGGTGTGGGGTTGGGTGCGATGCCTCACTGCTGGGGGTATGGGGTTGGGTGCGATGCCACATTGCTGGGGGTGTGGGGTTGGGTGCGATGCCACACTGCTGGGGGTGTGGGGTTGGATGCGATGCCTCACTGCTGGGGGTGTGGGGTTGGGTGCGATGCCTCACTGCTGGGGGTGTGGGGTTGGGTGCGATGCCACATTGCTGGGGGTGAGGGGTTGGATGCGATGCCTCACTGCTGGGGGTATGGGGTTGGATGCGATGCGACACTGCTGGGGGTGTGGGGTTGGGTGCGATGCCTCACTGCTGGGGGTATGGGGTTGGGTGCGATGCCACACTGCTGGGGGTATGGGGTTGGGTGCGATGCCACACTGCTGGGGGTGTGGGGTTGGGTGCGATGCCTCACTGCTGGGGGTATGGGGTTGGGTGCGATGCCACACTGCTGGGGGTGTGGGGTTGGGTGCGATGCCTCACTGCTGGGGGTATGGGGTTGGGTGCGATGCCTCACTGCTGGGGGTGTGGGGTTGGGTGCGATGCCACATTGCTGGGGGTGTGGGGTTGGGTGCGATGCCACATTGCTGGGGGTGTGGGGTTGGGTGCGATGCCTCACTGCTGGGGGTATGGGGTTGGATGCGATGCCACATTGCTGGGGGGTGTGGGGTTGGGTGCGATGCCACATTGCTGGGGGTATGGGGTTGGGTGCGATGCCTCACTGCTGGGGGTGTGGGGTTGGATGCGATGCCACATTGCTGGGGGTGTGGGGTTGGGTGCGATGCCTCACTGCTGGGGGTATGGGGTTGGATGCGATGCCACATTGCTGGGGGTGTGGGGTTGGGTGCGATGCCACATTGCT
Organism: Scyliorhinus canicula; assembly: GCF_902713615.1. NCBI lineage: Eukaryota > Metazoa > Chordata > Chondrichthyes > Carcharhiniformes > Scyliorhinidae > Scyliorhinus > Scyliorhinus canicula. The sequence continues at coordinate 160,378,996 of NC_052157.1, forward strand.
GGGGGTATGGGGTTGGGTGCGATGCCTCACTGCTGGGGGTGTGGGGTTGGATGCGATGCCACATTGCTGGGGGTGTGGGGTTGGATGCGATGCCTCACTGCTGGGGGTATGGGGTTGGGTGCGATGCCTCACTGCTGGGGGTTTGGGGTTGGATGCGATGCCTCACTGCTGGGGGTATGGGGTTGGATGCGATGCCTCACTGCTGGGGGTGTGGGGTTGGGTGCGATGCCTCACTGCTGGGGGTGTGGGGTTGGGTGCGATGCCTCACTGCTGGGGATGTGGGGTTGGGTGTGATGCCTCACTGCTGGGGGTATGGGGTTGGGTGCGATGCCACATTGCTGGGGGTGTGGGGTTGGGTGCGATGCCACATTGCTGGGGGTATGGGGTTGGGTGCGATGCCTCACTGCTGGGGGTGTGGGGTTGGGTGTGATGCCTCACTGCTGGGGGTATGGGGTTGGGTGCGATGCCACATTGCTGGGGGTATGGGGTTGGATGCGATGCCACACTGCTGGGGGTGTGGGGTTGGATGCGATGCCACATTGCTGGGGGTATGGGGTTGGATGCGATGCCTCACTGCTGGGGGTATGGGGTTGGATGCGATGCCTCACTGCTGGGGGTATGGGGTTGGATGCGATGCCTCACTGCTGGGGGTATGGGGTTGGATGCGATGCCACACTGCTGGGGGTGTGGGGTTGGATGCGATGCCTCACTGCTGGGGGTGTGGGGTTGGGTGCGATGCCACATTGCTGGGGGTATGGGGTTGGATGCGATGCCTCACTGCTGGGGGTATGGGGTTGGGTGCGATGCCACATTGCTGGGGGTGTGGGGTTGGATGCGATGCCACACTGCTGGGGGTGTGGGGTTGGGTGCGATGCCACATTGCTGGGGATGTGGGGTTGGGTGCGATGCCACATTGCTGGGGGTGTGGGGTTGGGTGCGATGCCTCATTGCTGGGGGTGTGGGGTTGGATGCGATGCCTCACTGCTGGGGGTATGGGGTTGGGTGCGATGCCTCACTGCTGGGGGTATGGGGTTGGGTGCGATGCCACATTGCTGGGGGTGTGGGGTTGGATGCGATGCCTCACTGCTGGGGGTATGGGGTTGGGTGCGATGCCTCACTGCTGGGGGTATGGGGTTGGGTGCGATGCCACATTGCTGGGGGTGTGGGGTTGGATGCGATGCCTCACTGCTGGGGGTATGGGGTTGGGTGCGATGCCTCACTGCTGGGGGTATGGGGTTGGGTGCGATGCCACATTGCTGGGGGTGTGGGGTTGGGTGCGGTGCCTCACTGCTGGGGGTATGGGGTTGGGTTGGCTTCCGGTGGGTGGCTCCGTACTCTGGGGAAACATCACTGTGCAGCAGCTCTCAGGCCAGGTTGTACCCTCAAACAGAGCCAGCATTGTGACTGGTGAGCGGGGGGTGGAGAATAGGAATCGTTAGGGGTTGGGGGGGGGTGTTTGTGTGGCACAAGAGGGATGGATTGTACAGAGACTCATTGCAGGGGTTGGAGAGTTTGTGTTCTGATCAATGATGAGGGAACGGAGGTGCTCACTGAAAGACAGTCACACTCCCTGGTCTGGGGCCAAAAGGTCGGAGTGACACAGCAAAGACAGTCCTGGGGCTCTGTGGACATCTGAATCAGGGTGAGAGATTAAATACAGTCCTGGGGCTTTTCTGGCCATGCTGCAAGGCAATGCACTCCCACTCCAGAGATGGGCAAGGCCTGTGTGTTCAGTGAGGTTCAGGCACAGCTTGGTGGGCATGTCACGTTCACTGTCTTACAGTCGATGGCGATGGGGTTGTCTGGCTCACTACTGGGCTGCAGATGGGATGGTCACGGTTAGGGGAGTTTGAAGAGGTTTGAAACCTCTTCAAACCTCTGTGGGACTGAGATGTCAAGTATCAGTATTGGCCTCTAGGTCGCCTAGATCTGTGAGCTTGACCTCTTGTGCAAGGATGAGCCGGATACAGTTCAAGGTGATGCACAGGGTGCATATGATTCTGGCATGAATGAGTGGGTTCTTTCAGGGTTTAGCAGATGAGTGTGAGAGGTGTGGGCGGGGGCCAGCAAATCATGCGCACATGTTTTGGGGTTGTGAAAAATTGGGCGGGAGTGGACAGACAGGGAAGATGCGGAGATGGACAGACAGACAGGGAAGGGGCGGAGATGGACAGACAGGGAAGGGGCGGAGATGGAGAGACAGACAGGGAAGGGGCAGAGATGGACAGACAGACAGGGAAGGGGCAGAGATGGACAGACAGACAGGGAAGGGGCGGAGATGGAAAGACAGACAGGGAAGGGGCGGAGATGGACAGACAGACAGGGAAGGGGCAGAGATGGACAGACAGGGAAGGGGCGGAGATGGACAGACAGACAGGGAAGGGGCAGAGATGGACAGACAGACAGGGAAGGGGCGGAGATGGAAAGACAGACAGGGAAGGGGCAGAGATGGACAGACAGACAGGGAAGGGGCGGAGATGGACAGACAGACAGGGAAGGGGCAGAGATGGACAGACAGACAGGGAAGGGTCAGAGATGGACAGACAGACAGGGAAGGGGCGGAGATGGAGAGAGACAGGGAAGGGGCGGAGATGGAAAGACAGACAGGGAAGGGGCGGAGATGGACAGACAGACAGGGAAGGGGCGGAGATGGACAGACAGGGAAGGTGCAGAGATGGACAGACAGACAGGGAAGGGGCGGAGATGGACAGACAGACAGGGAAGGGGCGGAGATGGACAGACAGACAGGGAAGGGGCAGAGATGGACAGACAGACAGGGAAGGGGCAGAGATGGACAGACAGACAGGGAAGGGGCAGAGATGGACAGACAGATAGGGAAGGGGCAGAGATGGACAGACAGACAGGGAAGGGGCGGAGATGGAAAGACAGACAGGGAAGGGGCAGAGATGGACAGACAGACAGGGAAGGGGCAGAGATGGACAGACAGACAGGGAAGGGGCGGAGATGGACAGACAGACAGGGAAGGGGCGGAGATGGACAGACAGACAGGGAAGGGGCGGAGATGGACAGACAGGGAAGGGGCGGAGATGGACAGACAGACAGGGAAGGGGCAGAGATGAACAGACAGGGAAGGGGCGGAGATGGACAGACAGACAGGGAAGGGGCAGAGATGGACAGACAGACAGGGAAGGGGCAGAGATGGACAGACAGACAGGGAAGGGGCAGAGATGGACAGACAGACAGGGAAGGGGCAGAGATGGACAGACAGGGAGGGGCGGAGATGGACAGACAGGGAAGAGGCGGAGATGGACAGACAGGGAAGGGGCGGAGATGGACAGACAGACAGGGAAGGGGCAGAGATGAACAGACAGGGAAGAGGCGGAGATGGACAGACAGGGAAGGGGCGGAGATGGACAGACAGACAGGGAAGGGGCAGAGATGAACAGACAGGGAAGGGGCGGAGATGGACAGACAGACAGGGAAGGGGCAGAGATGGACAGACAGACAGGGAAGGGGCGGAGATGGACAGACAGACAGGGAAGGGGCGGAGATGGACAGACAGACAGGGAAGGGGCGGAGATGGACAGACAGACAGGGAAGGGGCGGAGATGGACAGACAGACAGGGAAGGGGCGGAGATGGACAGACAGACAGGGAAGGGGCGGAGATGGACAGACAGACAGGGAAGGGGCGGAGATGGAGGTATAGATGCCCACAATCGAGTGTCTGATATTTTTATGCATTCAGAGGTCTGGGAAGTGATTTGCATCTTTCGCCAAAGCCAAAAATGTCTTACCCAACTCCTGTGTCCACTGTTTCAACATCCCAACGAAGGAGGCCAGCACGTTGCCCCCATTCAAGGCAGCTGCCACAGCCAAGTATTTCCCATCAAAGTATGGAAAGTATGCAACACTAGCGGTGGGATTGGGTCGAGCTGGAGGCAGGAAGTCAGGGGCCTGGGCAAAGGACAGCTGGGCCGAAGTGCTGATGTTCAAAACTAGAGAGTGAGAAAGATCTTGATCAGGAACCAGTGGGTAGGTTGTATGAATACTTTGTTCTCCAAATCTGACACGTACAAACCTGGAACTTATTCTGGGATGGTATCTGCATAAACTGTCTATCACTGACAATGCCGTCAAGGCAGGGAATCAAATTGAAGGGTTCACTAGAATAGTGGGTACGCTACTGAACTATAACCCTGAGGTATGGACCGATGATCCAGAGACATGAACTCAGGTCCCATCATGGCAACTGACAAATTTAAATAAATCTGGACGAAAAAACTAGTCTCAGTAATGGTGGCCGAGAAACATACTGGCACTGGAGCGGGTCCAGCGGAGATTCACACGGATGATCCCAGGAATGGTAGGCCTAACATACGATGAACGTCTGAGGATCGTGGGATTATATTCATTGGAGTTTAGGAGGTTGAGGGGAGATCTAATAGAAACGTACAAGATAATGAATGGCTTGGATAGGATGGACATAGGGAAGTTGTTTCCATTAGCAGGGGAGACTAGGACGCGGGGGCACAGCCTTAGAATAAAAGGGAGTCACTTTAGAACAGAGATGAGGAGAAATTTCTTCAGCCAGAGAGTGGTAGGTCTGTGGAATTCATTGCCACAGAGGGCTGTGGAGGCCGGGACGTTGAGTGTCTTTAAGACAGAAATTGATAAATTCTTGATTTCTCGAGGAATTAAGGGCTATGGGGAGAGAGCGGGTAAATGGAGTTGAAATCAACCATGATTGAATGGTGGAGTGGACTCGATGGGCCGAATGGCCTTACTTCCACTCCTATGTCTTATGGTCTTATAACTCCGCTGTTTTTCCCAGTCACGTTGGCTGCTCCAATCACTTGTGATCCCTCTATAATGAACCCAGTCGAGCCGGCACATTCCAACCACAAAACTATTCAAAACTTCAAACATTTCTGCGCCAGTCGTGTGGGTTGCTAAAGTCAGGTAGCACAGCAAATCTTCAACAAATTCATTGTGCCAAACATAACTAACGTATACTAGCAAGGTTGCACAATCTGAAATGTCTGTACTTTCATCCAGTTGTATTGAGAATGCCTGCGCTGATTTTAAATGAGAAATAAGCTGGGCTTCTAAATTCTCAGCAATATCAGAAATTCGGCAAGCCACTGTGCTATCACTAAGTGGGATCCATTTCACTTTTTCAACGAACCTCTCATCTATGACCATACGAACTATATCTAATGTTGCAGGGAGAATTAATCTCTCTGCTATAGTGTGGGGCATTTTCTCTTTAGCTACGCGGTAAGCTACCATGTAAGACGCTAATTGTACTTTGTCGTTCAATGTAACATTTCTGCTGAGGACTTCAGCCGACGATTTAAGTTCTCGTTGCAGCCTTCGAAAGAAATCAAGAGGTTTGTCCTCGAACTCGCCAAGCTTAGTCTTCAAATGCCTTTGACGTTTTGAGGGTTTTAAACTTTCATTTGCCAGCACTTCCCTGCGTATAACGCACATGGGCCTTACATCCTGATTTGCATTGGCACAATTAATAAAACCATACCTTAAAAAAATCATCTTTATACTGCTTTGTGCCTGATTCCAGTTACTTCTTAATGGGCTGTTCACCAGAGGCCCTGGAGCTCACACCAGCACTGCTGTGTCCTGGTGTGGACCCTCCTGAACAGCTCACACCAACACTGCTCTGTCCTGCTGTGGACTCTCCTGTACAGCTCACACCAACACTGCTGTGTCCTGGTGTGGACCCTCCTGAACAGCTCACACCAACACTGCTCTGTCCTGCTGTGGATTCTCCTGTACAGCTCACACCAACACTGCTGTGACCTGCTGTGGATCCTCCTGAACAGCTCACACCAACACTGCTCTGTCCTGCTGTGGATCCTCCTGAACAGCTCACGCCAACACTGCTTTGTCCTGTTGTGCATCCTCCTGAACAGCTCACACCAACACTGCTCTGTCCTGCTGTGGATTCTCCTGAACAGCTCACGCCAACACTGCTCTGTCCTGCTGTGGACTCTCCTGTACAGCTCACACCAACACTGCTGTGTCCTGCTGTGGATCCTCCTGTACAGCTCACACCAACACTGCTCTGTCCTGCTGTGGACTCTCCTGTACAGCTCACGCCAACACTGCTCTGTCCTGCTGTGGACTCTCCTGTACAGCTCACGTCAACACTGCTTTGTCCTGCTGTCGATTCTCCTGAACAGCTCATGCCAACACTGCTTTGTCCTGCTGTGGACTCTCCTGTACAGCTCACACCAACACTGCTGTGTCCTGTTGTGCATCCTCCTGAACAGCTCACACCAGCACTGCTTTGTCCTGCTGTGGATTCTCCTGAACAGCTCACACCAACACTGCTCTGTCCTGCTGTGGATTCTCCTGAACAGCTCACACCAACACTGCTTTGTCCTGCTGTCGATTTTCCTGAACAGCTCACACCAACACTGCTTTGTCCGGCTGTGGACTCTCCTGTACAGCTCACGCCAACACTGCTCTGTCCTGTTGTGCATCCTCCTGTACAGCTCACACCAACACTGCTTTGTCCGGCTGTGGACTCTCCTGTACAGCTCACACCAACACTGCTTTGTCCGGCTGTGGACTCTCCTGTACAGCTCACACCAACACTGCTTTGTCCTGCTGTGGATTCTCCTGAACAGCTCACACCAACACTGCTTTGTCCTGCTGTCGATTTTCCTGAACAGCTCACACCAGCACTGCTTTGTCCGGCTGTGGACTCTCCTGTACAGCTCACACCAACACTGCTTTGTCCTGCTGTGGACTCTCCTGTACAGCTCACGCCAACACTGCTTTGTCCTGCTGTGGATCCTCCTGTACAGCTCACACCAACACTGCTCTGTCCTGCTGTGGACTCTCCTGTACAGCTCACGCCAACACTGCTCTGTCCTGCTGTGGACTCTCCTGTACAGCTCACGTCAACACTGCTTTGTCCTGCTGTCGATTCTCCTGAACAGCTCACGCCAACACTGCTATGTCCTGCTGTGCATCCTCCTGAACAGCTCACACCAACACTGCTGTGTCCTGCTGTGGATCCTCCTGAACAGCTCACACCAACACTGCTGTGTCCTGTTGTGCATCCTCCTGAACAGCTCACACCAACACTGCTGTGTCCTGTTGTGCATCCTCCTGAACAGCTCACACCAACACTGCTGTGTCCTGTTGTGCATCCTCCTGAACAGCTCACACCAACACTGCTGTGTCCTGTTGTGCATCCTCCTGAACAGCTCACACCAACACTGCTGTGTCCTGTTGTGCATCCTCCTGAACAGCTCACACCAGCACTGCTGTGTCCTGCTGTGGATTCTCCTGAACAGCTCACACCAACACTGCTCTGTCCTGGTGTGGATTCTCCTGAACAGCTCACGCCAACACTGCTTTGTCCTGCTGTCGATTTTCCTGAACAGCTCACACCAACACTGCTCTGTCCTGCTGTCGATTTTCCTGAACAGCTCACACCAACACTGCTTTGTCCTGCTGTCGATTTTCCTGAACAGCTCACACCAACACTGCTCTGTCCTGCTGTCGATTTTCCTGAACAGCTCACACCAACACTGCTTTGTCCGGCTGTGGACTCTCCTGAACAGCTCACGCCAACACTGCTCTGTCCTGCTGTGGACTCTCCTGAACAGCTCACACCAACACTGCTTTGTCCTGCTGTGGATCCTCCTGTACAGCTCACACCAACACTGCTTTGTCCTGCTGCGGATCCTCCTGTACAGCTCACACCAACACTGCTTTGTCCTGCTGTGGATCCTCCTGTACAGCTCACACCAACACTGCTCTGTCCTGCTGTCGATTTTCCTGAACAGCTCACGCCAACACTGCTCTGTCCTGCTGTGGACTCTCCTGTACAGCTCTCACCAACACTGCTCTGTCCTGCTGTGGATTCTCCTGAGCCACTCTCTTCAGCTGGTTTAGTTGTGAGATCCTGGCCTGTTTGTGTCTCTGGTCCTCTCTTCCTTGTAACAAAACGATCCATTTTAAATTTTTACTGTCCTGTTGCTTGTTTGCTGCTTATAAAATGGAGGAATCGCAACCGCGCCCAAAGCACGTGACGTCGACGTTCGGGGGGTGGGGGGGGGGGGGGGGGGGGGGGGCGTGACCTGCCCTCTGCCTCCCTTTAGGCAGGAAGATTAGATAGATTAGGTAAAAAAATCTTCTATGTCTCTCCAGCAGCCGGCCTTTGCGGTCGATTTTTAAAAATATGTTTGCGGCCATTTTGAAAGCCGCTTGCAGCCGGCGTTATTAAAAGCCGGCTGCTGCGGCTGATTCGCGCGATCGGGTGCGCTGCGAAGGGCGGCTCCGAGTTTGAAGAACACTGCATTAGGGAGGGTGCAGAGGAGGTTTACCAGGAGGCTGCCTGGGCTGGAGTGTTTCAGCTGTCAAGAGCGATTGGTTTAGGCCGGGGTTCTTCAACCTGGAGCAGAGAAGGCTGAGGGGGGACCTGACTGAGGTGTATAAAAGTATGAAGGACATAGATAGGGTGGACAGTAAGGTAGTCTTCCCCTTAGTGGAGGGGTCAGTACCCAGGGGCATAGATTTAAGGTAAGGGTTAGGAGGTTTAGAGGGGGATGTGAGGAAAAGCCTTTTCGCCCAGAGGGTGGTTACAATCTGGAACTCACTGCCTGAAAGGGTGGAAGTGGCGGGAACCCTCACAACATTTCAGAAGTACTGAGATAAGCACTTGAAATGAGCATTGTCTCAACACGTTTGGGGAGAATGTGCAAACTCCACACGGACACCTGGGGCCGGGATCGAACCCAGGTCCTCAGCACCATGAGGCAGCAGTGCTAACCACTGCGCCAACGTGTCACCTAGAACAATATACAATAACAAATTATCTTCCAGTAGTAGAAGCACTGGGCCCTTAAGTACAGTCCGATATATATTTGGATCCAGGAAATAAAGCCAAGTCAAGTTCTGCCCTTACCTGCATCTGTCTTCTCTGTCATGCAGGAGTACACAGAGCATTGGAAATCACCCAGAGCCACACCAACTTCTGTCCCCTCTGGCACACCGTACCACTCATGAACGGTCTTTCCTGCGATTGCACCAGACTTGGCGATCGTGGGCAGTAAGCAGGTGGGAAATCCGGAATCCCGCAATCTGGAAGAGATAAGGAAAACCCTGTGAGCGACGTTGATATTTCAGGGTCAGAACAAAGATAACTGGGTACAACTGAGCTGCTGCCACTTCTCATTCTGGGGGTGGTTCCCAACACAGTCCCCACAACACAAATCTGCAGCTAATTCAGCAATGGATTTGAGAATCACCGTCAGGGAGGCGAGAGGCTTGGGGAGATTGGCACACTGTAGTGTGGAGGTGGCCCCTTACAAAAGGTTTGGGGGCAGAGTAGAGATTTCACTCTGGGCCTAAATTGTACCTGACCCAGGAATGTATTCTGCTGGTGTGTAAAGTTGTCAATTCCCCGGCATTACCATCAGGGCAAGCTAGAGATTTCACCCAGTAGCGGTGTGTGAGACCTGCTTCCAACCCCTGGGTAAAGGAAATTAGTTTTCTGCAGAACTGGTGGGTGTCTCCTGTGCTTGACAGCATCAGACCGCCTGGTCTTCTGACACAAAATTAAATGCAGGCTTACATTTTCAGATTCCACGTTCCACATCTGGTATTGAAGTAACCCCAACTGGCAGCATTCTGGGCTGACATCAGTGGTCTCGTAAGCCCGCACAAGACAGCAACAACATAATCGTGGATGGTCCCTGCAGTGTTAAAGAACTCCAAACATTGGGGCCTGGAAATCAAATATAATAAAACTTTCACTAATAAATATATAACATAATACGCTCTAAGACAGTAACTTTATGTTCAAAATATATTGTAAAACAATTCTTGATTTCAAATATTAAGGGACACAAGTTGACCAACGAGAGTACAGCATATTTAAAAATTAATTTAGAGTACCCAATTATTTTTTCCAATTAAGGGGCAATTTTAGCGTGACCAATCCACCTAACCTGCACATCATTAGGTTGTGGGGGTGAGACCCACGCAGACACGGGGAAACTCCACACGGAGTGACCCTGGGTCGGGATTGAACCCGGGTCCTCAGCGCCGTGAGGCAGCAGTGCTAACCATTGCGCCACCGGGCCGCCCCTTACGAGAGTACAGCATTGAACAAAGAAACAGCCTCAATTCAGTTGCCCAAAGAATATGAATTGACCAATAAATCGTAACTAATCCATGATGCCATATGCCTGAATACAGACTGCATTAAAAAAAAGTTAGTATCCAATTCATTTTTTCCAATTAAGGAGCAATTTAGTGTGGCCAATCCACCTCCCCTGCACATCTTTGGGTTGTGGGGGTGAAACCCACGCAGACACGGGGAGAATGTCCGGGAGAAGGGCAGCAGGGTAGCATGGTGGTTAGCATCAATGCTTCACAGCTCCAGGGTCCCATGGTCGATTCCCGGCTGGGTCACTGTCTGTGTGGAGTCTGCACGTCCTCCCCCTGTGTGTGTGGGTTTCCTCCGGGTGCTCCGGTTTCCTCCCACAGTCCAAAGATGTGCGGGTTAGGTGGATTGGCCATGCTAAATTGCCCGTAGTGTCCTAAAAAGTAAGGTTAAGGGGGGGGGGTTGTTGGGTTACGGGTATAGGGTGGATACGTGGGTTTGAGTAGGGTGATCATGGCTCGGCACAACATCGAGGGCCGAAGGGCCTGTTCTGTGCTGTACTGTTCTATGTTCTATAATGTGCAAACTCCACACGGACAGTGACCCAGAGCCGAGATCGAACCTGGGACCTCGGCGCCGTGAGGCAGCTGTGCTAACCACTGCGCCACTGTGCTGCCCCAGACTGCATTTTAACAGTAATCTATTAGCTATGAAGTGATTTGGGATGGCCTGAGGTTATGTTACAGAAATCCAAGGAACTCTTTTGAAGAAGGTCTGCACTGTAACAGTGTGACCTGCGGTATTCACAGCTATCCTGCAATGATATTTAGAGTGGGTTTCCTGAGTATTATACTGGTTTGACAGTGGATTCTATAGAGGCAAACAGTACAAAAGCACATAAGTTATGATGAAACTTTATGAAACACTGGTTTGGTCTCAACACGAGTACTGAGCTCAGTTCTGCGCACCATATTTTCGGAAAGATGTGCAGGCGTTAGAGAGGGTATTGAAAAGATTGACGAGAATGGTTTCAGATTTGGTGAACTGGCCAACAGCCTGAATCTTAGGCCCAACACAGAATTGGACAATTTAAATTAAGAGTTGAAAACTTTAAAGTAAAGCCACGGTTAGAACCACAGAGTGGCCTGATGGGAAGTCAAACAGCTAAACTCGAATACACTGGGTGGAGACAGGGAGCCCGGGGCAAGTCTGGGCCTGTCCCGTAAACAGGACATTGGAAGATAATCAGCCCCGTTCAAATGGATCCACTGTTGTAGATTGCCCAGGTGAAGCCAGACCCTCTGGCACCTGGAATTCCTACCGTCACCTTATATGGGATAAGGTTACGTGCAGACAATGCACCTGAGAATGGATTGGGGGGGGAGTTCCTGCAAAGTTACAACCGGCAACTTCATTGGGTGTTGTGAACCCCGCCCAGCGACCTCATTGGCTGAGGGCCAGAGGAACTTCTGCAAGAGCGCAAAGAGGTGGATAAGAAGAGGCGAAAACCTGATGCACAGGAGAGGACTCGATGACGGCAGACCAGAGAACCGACAACAGAGGCGTGCGAGGCCCACCTTCACAGACGAGGACCCGCAACTCAATCCAGTTCATCGGCACGGGTAGTATTCGAATCTTGGGCAGGTAATATTTGGGGTAATTTGGGGAGAATAACTATTTTATTGGGTTTGTGAATAAATTTGGGTTGAATTGCAAACCTATGTTTGTCCTTTGTTCATCTCGCAAATAAGGGCAACTGGGTAAAATGTTTTACTAATAAACTGGTCAAAGTGTCTGATAATTTACAGGAAACACAGGTTTGAGGGGTTTGATTAGAAGGATAGAGATTCGAGAAGCTGGAGTTATTTTCCGTTGAGATGAGAAGGTGGAGAGGGGTGTTCAAAGTCATGAGGGGCCTAGATAGAGTACATCGAAACTGTTCCTATTATCAAAATAATCGAGAACCAGAGGACACAGCTTTAAACTGATTGGTCAAAGAACCAAAGAGGACATGAGGAAAACTACTTTTACTCATTGAGTGGTTACGTTCTGGAACGCGCTGCCTGAGGGTGTGGGAGGGACTGATTCAATTGTGGCTTTCAGAAAGAAATTGGGACATTATCTTATGAGAAAAAAGCTGTTAAGCGTTTCAGGGAAAAGGTGGGGGGGGGGGGGGGGGGGGGGGTGGGAGAGACTTGGGACCAGCTGAGTTGATCTTGTAGGGAGCCAGCATGGAAATGACAGGAGAAAGGAGGAGAGGAGTGTTCTCATGGCCAACCACGATGGCTCATAGATTGAGTGCAAGACACAGGAGAAACCTCTTTTCACAGTGAGTTGGGAGACCGTGGAGTTAGTGCTCATGGTAGAAACTGTGTTAACACTGAAAGTTACATTGGTGGGTAGATGGGTAAGAAGAGGTTGAAGATATATGGGATAAATATGATAATGGCTCTTTTAGTACATGGAGTCAATCCCAAAATGGATTTGATGGGCCAAATGGCATGCTTTAATGCTAGAATTTCTGACATTTATCCCTTAACCAATATCAAAATAAAGGGATCAACTGGTCATGTTTCTCAGTTGCTGTTTACGGTACCTTGCTATGCACAAATAAGCTGCTATGTTTGTTCACAAAACAACAGTGACAGCAGTTCAGGAATTTGGGAATGTACAATGCTCAGTTCAAACCCTCCGGACACTTTCTGAAAGACGGGTTTGAGAGAGTTGGGGAAGGTTTTGAGATATGGGGCACGTTCTCCCGATGACGCACCCTCACCACGGGCTCCCCATGGGGTGGGTTCAATGAGAAATCCGACTAACAGCGGCGGACTAGAAGATCCCGCTGCCGGCCAATGGCAGGCTGACTCTCACTGCTGGGAAACAGGGCGGGGGAAGACCAGGGAACCTCATCCTGTCCAGCTGCAGGATCCCTCACTGCCAGCACAGGGAAGGGAGTCACTTACATTTCTATATTACCCCTCAAAGGGACTGGAGTAACGTCCTGCCTGCTCTGCTGTTTAATCAGATTGTAGCCGTGATTAACTGTGTCTACATGCCTTCGCCCCATCTCGTCAAATTCCCTTAGCTAACAATCTCGGATTTAAAATGATCAATTGATTTCCATCAATTGCTGTTTGCGGATGGGAATTCCAATCTTCTCCCACCCTCTGTGAGAAAGTGTTTCTGAACTTCACTCCTGAAAGGTCTGGCTCCGATTTTTAGACTCTGCCCCCCAGTCCCAGACTCTCCAACCAATGGAAGTTTTCTATCTAATCCTATCAGTTCCCCTTAATATCTTGAAAAGTGCAATCAAACCCCCCCCTTAAACTTCTAAGTTCCAGGAAATTACCACAACAAAACACATCCCTGAGAGCTCCCAACAAACAGGTCCTGGTTTCTAATCGGTGAGGACAGGATAGAGTAGGCCCCATTGTGTTCCCCAGCCCCATCGTATCATTGTCCATTTAGCAACGTATCAGGAGCAACCCTTCAACTTTATAAAAGCTGCCATAATGTTTCCGTTACCTGTTGTGTTTGCAAAGAAGTTTGGAGATGTCTACCTGTTTCTCATGTACCAGAAAATGGTGGCACAGCCGAAGCCAGTGGCCAGGCTGATATGGGAATCGGGCTGTGCGAGTGAATCGAGAAACTCGCGGCTGCAGCGGCCATCTTGCCAGGTGACCAGGTGGCTCGTTCTCCAGGGCTGGAAGGTGAAACCTGCTTCAGAATTCTGCCACATACAACCTAAAACAGGAGAGAAACAAGATGGCGTATCTAACCACGTCTCCCAAGGTGAAGCAGGCCACATCCGCTGCAATCGGTTTCTTTTTAATAAAAATAAGAATAACCTTTTATTGTCATGTGGTGATATGATTTGCATAGCTGTCTGCCATTGGTGCAGAACACCGGCTTACCATTGGCCCTGGTCGGTCATGTGCCTCTCGACCGATTGGTTGAGACCAGTCATGTGACAGTTCTCCGATTGGTCGAGAGGCTGAGTTAACCACGCCGAGGTATAAATAGTCGGAACGCCCGGCAGTCGTCCATTTTATTGTAGTCAACCGCAGGGCTACGTTCTAGCTTATTAAAGCCTAACTTTTGTATAGCAACTCGTCTCTCGTGCAATTGATGGCTCATCATGTCACAAGTACGAAGTTGCTGTGAAAAGCCCGAGCCTGTTCGGGTAAGTTGGTACGGGAATTGAACCCGCGCTGCTGGCCTTGTTCTGCATCACAAACCAGCTGTCTAGCCCACTAAGCTAAATGAGAAGTGATTCTCCAGCTATATCTGGTTATTAATCGTGGCCGTTCCATCTTCTCCGCACCCTAACCATCCATCTTTTTTAGTTAGGGAGCAATCTATTCCTTTACTGGATTACAGTAAGAAGCCTTACAACACCAGGTTAAAGTCCAACAGGTTTGTTTCGAATCACTAGCTTTCTCCGAAAGCTAGTGATTCGAAACAAACCTGTTGGACTTTAACCTGGTGTTGTAAGGCTTCTTACTGTGCCCATCCCAGTCCAACGCCGGCATCTCCACATCAGTTCCTGGATTAGGGTTAGCTTTAATCTCAATAAATAAATATTTTCAAAAGTTAAGGGCAAAGTGAGTGGAATTTAAAAGTAAAACCCATGTGCTAGATGCTAAGCATTTTCTCCGGCTATATCCCTGCTTTGGTTTGTGATCAAAATCAAGACATCTGAATCTTCAAAGCTTTCAATGTATCAGCTAATTGAGAAAATGACAAGAGTCTATTTAAAATGGAAGTCAATATTTTAAAATTTATTCTTCCACAGAATGTGGATGTTGCTGGCTTGGCCGGTATTTATTGCCCATCCCTAATTGCCCCTTCAGAAGATGGTTGGTGAGCCGCCTTCTTGAACCGCCACAGTCCCCGAGGTGTAGGTACACCCACAGTGCTGTTAGGGAGGGAGTTCCAGGAATTTGACCCAGAGACAGTGAAGGAATGGTGAGAGATTTCCATGTCAGGGTGGTGAGTGACTTGGAGGGGAACCTCTTGGTGGTAGTTTCCCATGAGTCTGCCATCCTTGTCTTTTGAAGTGTTAGAGGACATGGATTTAGAAGGTGCTGACGAAGGAGCCTCGAAGAGTTGCTGCAGGGAATTTTGGAGACACGGCTGCCACTGTGCGTCAGTGGAGGATGGAATGAATGTTTAATCTGGTGGATGGGATGGCAATAAAATAGGTTGTTTGAGTGTTGTTTGAGCCGGACTCAACAAGGCATGTGGAGAGTGTCCCGTCACAGGGTCAGTACTGAGGGAGTGCCGCACTGTCACAGGGTCAGTACTGAGGGAGTGCTGCCCTGTCAGAGGGTCAGTACTGAGGGAGTGCCGCACTGTCAGAGGGTCAGTACTGAGGGAGTGCTGCACTGTCAGAGGGTCAGTACTGAGGGAGTGCTGCACTGTCAGAGGGTCAGTACTGAGGGAGTGCTGCACTGTCAGAGGGTCAGTACTGAGGGAGTGCCGCACTGTCAGAGGGTCAGTACTGAGGGAGTGCCGCACTGTCAGAGGGTCAGTACTGAGGGAGTGCCGCACTGTCACAGGGTCAGTACTGAGGGAGTGCTGCCCTGTCAGAGGGTCAGTACTGAGGGAGTGCCGCACTGTCAGAGGGTCAGTACTGAGGGAGTGCCGCACTGTCAGAGGGTCAGTACTGAGGGAGTGCTGCACTATCAGAGGGTCAGTACTGAGGGAGTACTAAACTGTCAGAGGGTCAGTACTGAGGGAGTGCCGCACTGTCAGAGGGTCAGTACTGAGGGAGTGCCGCACTGTCAGAGGGTCAGTGCTGAGGGAGTGCTGCACTGTCAGAGGGTCAGTACTGAGGGAGTGCCGCACTGTCAGAGGGTGAGTACTGAGGGAGTGCTGCACTGTCAGAGGGTCAGTACTGAGGGAGTGCCGCACTGTCAGAGGGTCAGTACTGAGGGAGTGCCGCACTGTCAGAGGGTCAGTACTGAGGGGGTGCTGCACCGTCAGAGGGTCAGTACTGAGGGAGTGCTGCACTGTCAGAGGGTCAGTACTGAGGGGGTGCTGCACTGTCAGAGGGTCAGTACTGAGGGGGTGCCGCACTGTCAGAGGGTCAGTACTGAGGGAGTGTTGCACTGTCAGAGGGTCAGTACTGAGGGAGTGCCGCACTGTCAGAGCGTCAGTACTGAGGGAGTGCCGCACAGTCAGAGGGTCAGTACTGAGGGAGTGCCGCACTGTCAGAGGGTCAGTACTGAGGGAGTGCCGCACTGTCAGAGGGTCAGTACTGAGGGAGCCCCGCACTGTCAGAGGGTCAGTACTGAGGGAGTGCTGCACTGTCAGAGGGTCAGTACTGAGGGAGTGCTGCACTGTCAGAGGGTCAGTACTGAGGGAGTGCTGCACTGTCAGAGGGTCAGTACTGAGGGAGCCCCGCACTGTCAGAGGGTCAGTACTGAGGGAGTGCTGTCTTGTCAGAGGCAGTTCCCAGATTCTGCGTTTGTTCTGAACCCCAGTGAGCAATAAGGAGTGGGCATATTTCCACCTCCGTGCCGTTCTGCACTTACCTTCCTGGCTTTTCCACAGCATGACTCCATGCATCTGTCCCGAGACACCGATCCTGCGCACCTTGCAGAGGTGTTCCCTGGGCAGAGCAGCAACACACTGGTGAAGAGCTGACAAGATCTGAGCAACATCCTGCTCCTGGCTCTGGAATGAAAAGTAAGGTGACAAACCTCTCCTGTGTTGGTGAGCCTTAACCTCTCCCTTATTCTCCTTTTCTTTCTTTTACCTGTTTGTTCGTCACAGCTGACAATACCTGAAAAGGTTCGATGTTTAATTTCATTTCCAATAAGGAGGCTAGGATTGACCCACCTGAAAGGTGTTCCCTTAGGGGCTTCAGCTGGGTCATTCTTGGAAGTCCATCCCATCTTCTTAACCTGAATTAGTCCCTTTCCCCATCCCATTATGTATCTCTGGGTTCAGTTATTTCTGTGTCTGTAGCCTCTTAGGGAAGTGCCTTGTGCACTCTCACAATAGGAGGTTTTAGCCTGGGTCTTTGGATTATCGCTGCAACAACACCGCTCCTATATTCACAATGTGCCATGTCAACCTGCCTGTGCCAAGCTTTACTTTACAGTTGATTTGGAATGGTATGTGTACTAGGTGAACAAAAGTGGGGATGGGTTGGCGTTGAGTTGCTGTTGACACTAGTTAGTGATTAGTTCATGAACACTGTCATCGCTTATTGATTAACACTGGATGACTGGTTAAAGGATAATCTACTTGGCAATAGTGACTAGGTTTTGAGTAATGCATAGCAGTGATTGGTTAATGGTTAACTGGGACTAGTTAAGCATGTCTGAGATACTACTATTCTTAGTCAACAGCTAGCTAATTGTTGATGCAAAGTCTGGAAACTTAGAATGGTTGTTTAATCTCCGCCAGAAGTTATGGGGATGGGTAACGTGTTCTCAATTCTCTTGGGTCTACTTTGATTTGTTGCACTGAAAATGAATGAATGCATTTACGAAATGTAAGAAAAAAGAATGGTTTGTGAAATTCCCCTCGCCACAGTTACACTTTTCCAAAGTCCAATTGGCAACACGAGCAAAGAAAACAATGTGTCTGTAACTGGGTGCAGGCAGATTCCTCTTGGCTCAACACGATTATCTTATTTGTGTGAATCATCTGCATAAAACAGCACAGGAAATGGGGTTTTGTTCTTTCTCCAATTCAAATTTAACCGTTAATTCTGATTCCTAAAATCGCAGAGCCTTACAAGACAGAAGAAAGCCATTCAGCCCATCAGACCTGTGCCAGCAAGTCGGCAGCATGGTGGCGCAGTGGTTAGCACTGCTGCCTCATGGCGCTGAAGATCCGGGTTCGATCCCGGCTCTGGGTCACTGTCCGTGGGGAGTTTCCACATTCTCCCTGTGTCTGCGTGGCTCTCACCCCCACAACCCAGAGATGTGCAGGGTAGGTGGATTGGCCCCACACTAAATTGACCCTTGATTGGAAACAAATAATTTGGGTACTCTAAATTTTTAAAATACCTGCACCAGCATATGCATGGGAACATCTGTCCAATTCGTGCCCTCTTCCCCGCAGACCTCCAAATATTTTCTTTCCTGGTATTTTTCCAATTCCCTTTCAGTCATTCTAAATCATAACTCGCTGTGCAAAAAAACAATTTCTCCTCACCAGGCCTTGGGTTTATTTGTAAATGAAGAAAGTTGTAGTTAGGGATGTGTCAGTGGGCAGCGCTCCCACTGTCACGTCAGAAAGTCATGGATTGAAGTCCCATTCCAAAGACCTCGGCACAAAATCTAGGGCAACCCTTCAGGACTGAGGGAGCGCCGCAGGGCTGAGGGAGCGCCGCAGGACTGAGGGAGCGCTGCAGGACTGAGGGAGCGCTGCAGGACTGAGGGAGCGCCGCAGGGCTGAGGGAGCGCCGCAGGGCTGAGGGAGCGCCGCAGGGCTGAGGGAGCGCCGCAGGGCTGAGGGAGCGCCGCAGGGCTGAGGGAGCGCCTCAGGACAGAGGGAGCGCTTCAGGACAGAGGGAGCGCTTCAGGACAGAGGGAGCGCTTCAGGACAGAGGGAGCGCTTCAGGACTGAGGGAGCGCTTCAGGACTGAGGGAGCGCTGCAGGACTGAGGGAGCGCTGCAGGACTGAGGGAGCGCTGCAGGACTGAGGGAGCGCCTCAGGACTGAGGGAGCGCCGCAGGACTGAGGGAGCGCCGCAGGACTGAGGGAGCGCCGCAGGGCTGAGGGAGCGCCGCAGGGCTGAGGGAGCGCCGCAGGGCTGAGGGAGCGCCGCAGGGCTGAGGGAGCGCCGCAGGGCTGAGGGAGCGCCGCAGGGCTGAGGGAGCGCCGCAGGGCTGAGGGAGCGCCGCAGGGCTGAGGGAGCGCCGCAGGGCTGAGGGAGCGCCGCAGGGCTGAGGGAGCGCCGCAGGGCTGAGGGAGCGCCTCAGGGCTGAGGGAGCGCCGCAGGGCTGAGGGAGCGCCGCAGGGCTGAGGGAGCGCCGCAGGGCTGAGGGAGCGCCGCAGGGCTGAGGGAGCGCCTCAGGACTGAGGGAGCGCCGCAGGACTGAGGGAGCACCGCAGGACTGAGGGAGCGCCTCAGGGCTGAGGGAGCGCCGCAGGGCTGAGGGAGCGCCGCAGGACTGAGGGAGCGCCTCAGGACTGAGGGAGCGCCGCAGGACTGAGGGAGCACCGCAGGACTGAGGGAGCGCCTCAGGGCTGAGGGAGCGCCGCAGGGCTGAGGGAGCGCCGCAGGGCTGAGGGAGCGCCGCAGGACTGAGGGAATCAAATGGTCTCTTACTCATCTAAACTCCAGTAGATACAAGCCTAGCCTGTCCAACCTTTCCTCATAAGACAACCCGCCCATTCCAGATATCAGTTCAGTAAATCTTCTCTTAACTGCGTCTAACACAATGACATCAGTCACTACACTTTGGAAGGCTTTCTTTGGCTGTAGAGTGCTTTGTGATGTCCTGAGGTCATGAAAGGTGCTATGAAAATGCAAGGGTTCTCTTTATTGGGGAGACTGGCCCCCTTTTTGCATGAAATTCAATGAGACAGCCAGCGTAAATCAAAGCAAGATGCTGTGTTTTCTTTACCTTGTCTCCCTCCATGCAGCTGACCTCTGCCTTGGTTTCCTGGATCTGGCTGTCAACCACTGCCCGGCTCTCAATATCCAACAACACCACCTTTACCGAGCTGGTACCAAGATCCAGACCCAACACGTACTGGGGAGAAGGAGCTTGCAAACTCATTTTCAACTATAAAAACACCAAAAAAAAGTTAACAATTTACATTTTGTTAGGGTCCTTGGAAGTGAACCCAACTATTTGAACTTTGTTAAATTGTGAGAAATTATTACTTTAATTTACACACAGATTAACTAAATTAACAACAGAGAAATATCTTTACAGTTAACAATTCTTAAGCAAAAGAGAACCTTTAACTTACTTCCTAAATCTGCCTCTATATTCCAGTTAAGCAAACCAACATAGTTCAAACACCACGCACGAATAAAGTTTTTAAAAAATAAATGTGGAGTACCCAATTATTTTTTATCCAATTAAGGGGCAATTGAGCGTGGCCAATCCACTTAACCTGCACATCTTTGGGTTGTGGGGGTGAAACCCATGCAGACATGGGGAGAATGTGCAAACTTCACACGGACAGTGACTCAGGGCCGGGATTCAAATCCAGGTCCAGGATTCAAACCCAGGTTCTCAGCGTGCAGTCCCAGTGTTAACCACTGTGCCACATGCCGCCCATGAATAAAGTTAATAGCCAGGTTTCTACTTGGTTTTCTCGGTACAGAGTCTTTGGAGAGAGAACCTTTCTGGACCAAAAAAAACTCTGCTCAGATTAAAATCCTCGGAAGAACTACCTTTTCAGACAGACCTAGCTCCTCCCTTTAATTACACCATCTGCATCCAAAGCTTATCTGCCTCCTCCCACAAGATCACCCATGACCTGTTTAGCCAGGACCAAACACAATACCCCTCCTTAATTATCGACACCCCAGTTGTTGTTTAAATACAAACAATATTCCATTAGCAGAACATTTCACCTGCAAAATCAATGATGACTTCACTTTTACAATCCCTTAATCACAGCTTTAACAGGCATTATTACGATCTTGGACCAGACCCCAATGTTTCCTAGGATACCAGACAGAAACCGCAAAACGGTTTTTAAATTTGGAAGACTGTGAGGAAAGAATACTCCTTCGCTCCAGGAGGGATTCCACCCAAAACCAGGGATATGGTATATTAAAAAAAATGTTACTATTGACACAGTATTAAAGTATCTTTGACATCACACAAAAAATAGCTTACAATTACTCCTTAAACTATGCTAATAAATGCAGTGACATAATAATTCAACTGCAATCTATTTCCAATCAAACATCTCCTGGCCCAATCCACTTTTAAATACAGTTAGCACTCAGGAATATTTCATAGAATTTACAGTGCAGAAGGAGGCCATTCGGCCCTTGGAAAGAGCACCCCACCCAATGTCAACATCTCCACTCTATCCCCATAACCCAGTAACCCCACCCAACACTAAGGGCAATTTTGGACGCTAAGGGCAATTTATCATGGCCAATCCACCTAATCTGCACATCGTTGGACTGTGGGAGGAAACCGGAACACCCGGAGGAAACCCACGCACCCACGGGGAGAACGCACAGACAGTGACCCAAGCCGGGAATCGAACCTGGGTCCCTGGAGCTGTGAAGCAATTGTGCTATCCACAATGCTACCGTGCTGCCCCTTGGACAAAATTGGCCGCTGTGTTTAACTACATAACAATGGTGACTGTGCTTCACAATGGCTTCCTCCCTGTAAAAGAGCTTTTCACAGAAAAAATTCTACGAAAAGCTCTTTTACAGGGAAGAAGCCATTGTGAAGCACAGTCACCATTGTTATGTAGTTAAACACAGCGGCCAATTTTGTCCAAAAAAAAACAAATGAAGTGAGTAACCAGTTAGTTTGACCTTTTGGTTAAGCATGGGATGTTGTTTGGGACACTCAGAACTCCCTGCTCTTTGAAAGAAATACCACAAGCTTGATAACTCCAAAACATAAGCATGGCTTGAAAGAAGAATGATCTCACATTACAATGTCTTAATTGCAACTTCTGCAGTCACAGTGTCTGTCTTTCTTTTAGACCAGGTTTTTGAAAAGGTATTACTGCAGCAGATAACACTGCTGCAAAAATATGACAATTTCTCACATTCATCACAATTTATACAGCGCCTGATTAACCTTAGTAAGGCATTCCAAGGTGTTTTACAGTAGCATTAACAAACAAAATTTGACACCATGTCATTTAGGGAGATACTTGGTTAATATTAAAAATAAAAGTGTGGTTAAAGAGGGTGGTATCATGAGCAGCACGGTGGCGCAGTGGTTAGCATTGCTGCTTCACGGCGCTGAGGTCCCAGGTTCGATCCCAGCCCCGGGTCACTGTCCGTGTGGAGTTTGCACATTGTCCCCGTGTCTGCGTGGGTTTCGCCCCCACAACCCAAAGATGTGCAGGTTAGGTGGATTGGCCATGCTAAGTTGCCCCTTCATTGGAAAAAAATTCATTGGGTACTCTAAATTTAAAAAGAAAAGGGCGGTTTCAAGGAAAATATTAATGAAAAGAAAGGTGCACAAATTCAGGAAGGAAATTCAAGAACGTATGCCCCAGGCAGCTGAGGACGCTGCCAGCGATCAGTAATTGTAAGAGGCCAGAATTGGAGGGGTGCAGAAATCTTGGGAGGATGGAGGAGGTTACAGAGAGGTCACAGAGGGGTTTGAACACAAGAGGCTTCCCCGTGGGAATTACAAGAAATATCTTTTCGAATTGTAAAAAGGTTTGATAAGGCCAGAATTTGAGGCCAAGTAAATGTAAAATAAGAACATCACAAGTGGACAAAAATAACAAATAGGCATATCACGTAAACTCTCCTAAATTCTATATTTAAAAAAAAATAACAATAAGTCTTGATTGAACATTTGTTGGATCTGAGGTGGAGTAGGCAGCATGGTAGCACAGTGGTTAGCATTATTGCTTCACAGCTCCAGGGTCCCAGGCTTGATTTCTGGCTTGGGTCACTGTCTGTGCGGAGTCTGCACAGTCTCCCCGAGTCTGCGTGGGTTTCCTCCGGGTGCTCCGGTTTCCTCCCACCGTCCAAAGATGTGCAGGTTAGGTGGAATCGCTGTGCTAAATTGCCCCTCAGTGTCCAAGAAATGGTGAGGTGGGGTTACTAGGTCATGGGGATCGGGTGGAGGTGTGAGCTTCAGTAAGGTGCTCTTTCCAAGGGTCGGTGCAGACTCGATGGGCCGAATGGCTTCCTTCTGCATGGTAAATTCCACGATTCTATGGTATGCTGGAAGCGCTCGGACTGAATCTGAACAGTTCTAAAAGGTTAAGGACGGGGCTTAATCGAGGAATTCAAAATGATGAAGGGTTTAAACAGAGTGAATGAGGGGAACCTTCCGAGGGGCAGGAGGGTTGGGAAGCAGAGGGACACAGATAATAATTTTTATTGGGCATAATGGCAAAATAAAGGAGCAGAGGGAGATGATGGTAAGATTGTTCTGCAGAGCTTGTTGTGATGTGGAATGTGCGGCCTGAATGGCCTCCTGAGCTGTCTCACTGTGCGGCCTGATTGGCCTCCTGTGCCGTCTCACTGTGCGGCCTGAATGGCCTCCTGTGCTGTCTCACTGTGCGGCCTGAATGGCCTCCTGTGCTATCTCACTGTGCGGCCTGAATGGCCTCCTGTGCTATCTCACTGTGCGGCCTGAATGGCCTCCTGTGCTATCTCACTGTGCGGCCTGAATTGTCTCACTGTGCGGCCTTAATGGCCTCCTGTGCTGTCTCACTAAGTGGCCTGAATGGCCTCCTGTGCTGTCTCACTGTGCGGCCTCCTGTGCTGTCACTGTGCTGCCTGAATGGCCTCCTGTGCTGTCTCACTGTGCGGCCCGAATGGCCTCCTGTGCTGTCTCACTGAGTGGCCTGAATGGCCTCCTGTGCTGTCTCACTGAGTGGCCTGAATGGCCTCCTGTGCTGTCTCACTAAGTGGCCTGAATGGCCTCCTGTGCTGTCTCACTGTGCGGCCCGAATGGCCTCCTGTGCTGCCCGAATGGCCTCCTGTGCTGTCTCACTGTGCGGCCTGAATGGCCTCCTGTGCTGTCTCACTGTGCGGCCTGAATGGCCTCCTGTGCTGTCTCGCTGAGTGGCCTGAATGGCCTCCTGTGCTGTCTCGCTGAGTGGCCTGAATGGCCTCCTGTGCTGTCTCGCTGAGTGGCCTGAATGGCCTCCTGTGCTGTCTCACTGTGCGGCCTGAATGGCCTCCTGTGCTGTCTCACTGTGCGGCCTGAATGGCCTCCTGTGCTGTCTCACTGTGCGGCCTGAATGGCCTCCTGTGCTGTCTCACTGTGCGGCCTGAATGGCCTCCTGTGCTGGCTCACTGTGCGGCCTGAATGGCCTCCTGTGCTGCCTGTGATGGGCCTGAATGGCCTCCTGTGCTGCCTGTGAGGGGCCTGAATGGCCTCCTGTGCTGCCTGTGAGGGGCCTGAATGGCCTCCTGTGCTGTCACACTGAGCGGCCTGAATGGCCTCCTGTGCTGGCTCACTGTGCGGCCTGAATGGCCTCCTGTGCTATCTCACTGTGCGGCCTGAATGGCCTCCTGTGCTGGCTCACTGTGCGGCCTGAATGGCCTCCTGTGCTATCTCACTGTGCGGCCTGAATGGCCTCCTGTGCTGGCTCACTGTGCGGCCTGAATGGCCTCCTGTGCTATCTCACTGTGCGGCCTGAATGGCCTCCTGTGCTGCCTGAGGGGCCTGACATTGGCTCAGTCGCACTTCCGGGGGCGGAGCTTCTGATTAGTATATTCATGACGGGCGGGGCATGACTAGATTTTGGCGGGGTGTGCATAAATTGGGGCGGGCGTGCATAAATTAGGGCGGGGCATGCATAGATTAGGGCGTGTCCGCACAGATTAGGGCGGGAGCAACCTTTGGATTGACAGCCCCGCCTCGGAAACCGGCCTCAATGGCATTAACAGACATTTGGATGATTTACTGAGGACAAGCGGCAGGTTAGGAGGAGCAGAGCGCGCACCGTGCGCTCAGGTAACTGAAATCCGGGGATTGCGATTCCATAAAGAGGCGGAAATCATTACCTGCCCGAGCCGCGCGCAGCAGCACCAACCGTCACCCGCCGGGGGAGGGCGGGGCTCCGCGGGGGGCGGGGCTGCGTGATGGGGCGGGGGGCGGGGCTGCGCGATGGGGCGAGGGCTCCACGGCGGGGGGCGGGACTGCGCAGGGGCGGGACAGCGCGGCGGGGGGCGGGACTCCCCGGGGGGGGGGGACTGCGCGGGCGGGGGGCGGGACTGCGCGGCAGGGGGCGGGACTGAGCGGCGGGGGGCGGGACTGCGCGATGTCCGGGGGCTCCGCGGGAGGCGGGGCTCCGCGGCGGGGGGCGGGACTACGCGGCGGGGGGCGGGACTGCGCGATGGGGCGGGGGCTCCGCGGGGGGCGGGGCTTTGAAAAGATGGGCGGGCTGATGTAGTGGGCGGGGCATCCCGCCGCACGCTGTCAATCAAAGCCGAGCCTGCGGGAATCACATCCCGCCGCTGGAATTTTGTTGACTCCGCTCCAGTCGGCAGGGAATTGAGTTCCAATCCCCGCGGGTGAGGCCGGCGATATTTTAGTTGTGTTTTTCTGTGACGGGATGGTGAAGGTTAAAGGTGACGTGGGCGGGGATCCCTGGGTAATGGCGGCCGATTGAGGGGAAGGCGCCGTCCATCCGTCTGAGTGAGTGTGAGGGAAGGAGCGGCTGCGGCGCCCGATGCTCAGTCACCGGCTCTCCATCACTGACCACAGAGCGCGGACAGCAGCGGCCAGGCGGCGGGTTCGCGGCGCTGGCGGGCCGTGCTGGCGAGAGGGGGGCCGCCACTCCCCCTCCGGCACTGATTGGGACACCTTAGCGGGAGGGAGGACCCCGGGCCTGCATCTCCACAGGGTGGACAGCAGAGGGCGCAGTGCCCAGGACAAAGGGAGCAGTGCAGAGTATCAACCAGACACTACCTGTCCTGGGAGTGTTTGATGGGGACAGTGTAGAGGGAGCTTTACTCTGTATCTAACCCCGTGCTGTACCTGTCCTGGGAGTGTTTGATGGGGACAGTGTAGAGGGAGCTTTACTCTGTATCTAACCCCGTGCTGTACCTGTCCTGGGAGTGTTTGATGGGAACAGTGTAGAGGGAGCTTTACTCTGTATCTAACCCCGTGCTGTACCTGTCCTGGGAGTGTTTGATTGGGACAGTGTAGAGGGAGCTTTACTCTGTATCTAACCCCGTGCTGTACCTGTCCTGGGAGTGTTTGATGGAGACAGTGTAGAGGGAGCTTTACTCTGTATCTAACCCTGTGCTGTACCTGTCCTGGGAGTGTTTGATGGGGACAGTGTAGAGGGAGCTTTACTCTGTATCTAACCCCGTGCTGTACCTGCCCTGGGAGTGTTTGATGAGGACAGTGTAGAGGGAGCTTTACTCCCTCTACGGACGATTGGAAGATCGCTGTTGTAACCCCCTTGTTCAAGAAAGGATCAAGACAAAAGATGGAAAATTATAGGCCAATTAGCCTAACCTCGGTTGTTGGTAAAATTCTAGAATCGATCGTTAAGGATGAGATTTCTAATTTCTTGGAAGAGCAGGGTCGGATTAGAACAAGTCAACATGGATTTAGTAAGGGGAGGTCGTGCCTGACGAACCTGTTAGAATTCTTTGAGGAGGTGACAAGTAGGTTAGACCAGGGAAACCCAGTGGATGTGGTCTATCTGGATTTCCAAAAGGCCTTTGATAAGGTGCCACACAGGAGGCTGCTGAGTAAGGTGAGGGCCCATGGTGTTCGAGGTGAGCTACTGGCATGGGTTGAGGATTGGCTGTCTGACAGAAGGCAGAGAGTTGGGATAAAAGGTTCTTTTTCGGAATGGCAGCCGATGACCAGCGGTGTCCCACAGGGTTCAGTGTTGGGGCCGCAGCTGTTCACCATATATATTAATGATCTGGATGAAGGGACTGGGGGCATTCTAGCGAAGTTTGCTGATGATACGAAGTTAGGTGGTCAGGCAGGTAGTGCTGAGGAAGTGGGGAGGCTGCAGAAGGATCTAGACAGTTTGGGAGAGTGGTGCAGGAAATGGCTGATGCATTTCAACGTGAGAAAATGTGAGGTCTTGCACTTTGGAAAAAAGAATCCAAGCATAGACTACTTTCTAAACGGTGAGAAAATTCATAATGCCAAAGTACAAAGGGATCTGGGAGTGCTAGTCGAGGATTCCCTAAAGGTAAACATGCAGGTTGAATCCGTGATTAAGAAAGCGAATGCTATGTTGTCATTTATCTCAAGAGGGTTGGAATATAAAAGCAGCGATGTGCTACTGAGCCTTTATAAGGCTCTGGTTAGGCCCCATTTGGAGTACTGTGTCCAGTTTTGGGCCCCACATCTCAGGAAGGACATACTGGCACTGGAGCGTGTCCAGCGGAGATTCACACGGATGATCCCTGGAATGGCGGGTCTAGCATATGAGGAACGGCTGGCGTTCCTGGGATTGTATTCATTGGAGTTCAGAAGGTTAAGGGGAGATCTAATAGAAACTTACAAGATAATACATGGCTTAGAAAGGATGGACGCAAAGAAACTGTTTCCGTTAGGCGAGGAGTCGAGGACCCGTGGGCACAGCCTTAGAATTAGAGGGGGTAAATTCAAAACAGAAATGCGGAGACATTTCTTCAGCCAGAGAGTGGTGGGCCTGTGGAATTCATTGCCGCAGAGTGCAGTGGAGGCCGGGACGCTAAATGGCTTCAAGGCAGAGATAGATAAATTCTTGATGTCGCGAGGAATTAAGGGCTATGGGGAGAATGCTGGGAGGTGGAGTTGAAATGCCCATCAGCCATGATTGAATGGCGGAGTGGACTCGATGGGCCGAATGGCCTTACTTCCACTCCTATGTCTTATGGTCTTATGGTCTTACTCTCTATCTAACCCCGTGCTGTACCTGTCCTGGGGAGTGTTTGATGGGGACAGTGTAGAGGGAGCTTTACTCTGTATCTAAGCCCGTGCTGTACCTGTCCTGGGAGTGTTTGATGGGGACAGTGTAGAGGGAGCTTTACTCTGTATCTAACCCCGTGCTGTACCTGTCCTGGGAGTGTTTGATGGGGACAGTGTAGAGGGAGCTTTACTCTGTATCTAACCCCGTGCTGTACCTGTCCTGGGAGTGTTTCATGGGGACAGTGTAGAGGGAGCTTTACTCTGTATCTAACCCCGTGCTGTACCTGTCCTGGGAGTGTTTGATGGGGACAGTGTAGAGGGAGCGTTACTCTGTATCTAACCCCGTGCTGTACCTGTCCTGGGAGTGTTTGACGGGGACAGTGTAGAGGGAGCTTTACTCTGTATCTAACCCCGTGCTGTACATGTCCTGTGAGTGTTTGATGGGGACAGTGTAGAGGGAGCTTTACCCTGTATCTAACCCCGTGCTGTACCTGTCCTGGGAGTGTTTGATGGGGACAGTGTAGAGGGAGCTTTACTCTGTATCTAACCCCATGCTGTACCTGCCCTGGGAGTGTTTGATGGGGACAGTGTAGGGTGAGCTTTACTCTGTATCTAACCCCGTGCTGTACCTGTCCTGGGAGTGTTTGATGGGAACAGCTTTACTCTGTATCTAACCCCGTGCTGTACCTGTCCTGGGAGTGTTTGATGGGGACAGTGTAGAGGGAGCTTTACTCTGTATCTAACCCCGTGCTGTACCTGTCTGTCCTGTTCATTTCTCAGCAGTTTTACCCTGTATTTGCCACACTTTGTTCCCAAGGTACGAGCTCTTGTCCTCTCCTTGCCCTTTATCTGTAGCTGAACTGAACACAACCTTGCCATCTGATTTGATTGTGAGATGAAGTTCCAAAGCTTTATCCACTCTGCCAATAAGACCATCCACTCCCACCACTAGAGCATAGAACATACAGTGCAGAAGGAGGCCATTCGGCCCATTGAATCTGCACTGACCCACTCAAGCCCTCACCTCCACCCTATTCCCGTAACCCAATAACCCCTCCTAACCTTTTTGTTCACTAAGGGCAATTTAGCATGGCCAATCCACCTAACCTGTACGTCTTTGGACTGTGGGAGGAAACCCACGCAGACACGGGGAGAACGTGCAGACTCCGCACAGACAGTGACCCAAGCCGGGAATCGAACCTGGGACCCTGGCGCTGTGAAGCCACAGTGCTATCCACTTGTGCTACCGTGCTGCCCATGGCACACGACAGTGACCCGTGGCCGGGATTGAACCCAGGTCCTTGGCGCTGTGAGGAAACAGTGCTCAGCACCATGCCACTGTAGCATTGCTGATCTCCACCTCACCCATCAGCTGCTGAAACTCACATTTGTGTCTTTGTTACTTCCGCACTCAGCGATTCCAACCCACTGTATGCCAGCCTGTCACCATCGAGCCTCTGTGAACCTCAGCTGCTCATGTCCCATTTGCACCAAGTCCACCCGTCTGCTGGGCCCCCAATTCTCATCCCTCCATGACCTCGCCCCCTCTCTGAAATCTTCTCCAACCTCCAACTCGCTCAGATCTCAGGCCACCCTGGTATCCCTGATTTAAATGGCTTTGTCAGCTGCCTGGGTCCGAAGCTCTGGACTTTCCCTCAATATCCTTTGCCTTATTCTCCTTTTTAAGATGCTCTTTAAAATCTCCCTCTTTGACCACGCTTTTGGTGACCTTTTCGCCATCTGTAGCTCAGTCTCAAACTGTGTTTTTTTTCCAATTAAGGGGCAATTTAGCGTGGCCAAGCCACCTACCCTGCACATCTTTGGGTTGTGGGGGTGAGACCCACGCAGACACGGGGAGAATGTGCAAACTCCACACGGACAGTGACCCAGGGCTGGGATTGAACCTGGGACCCTCGCTGCCGTGAGGCTGCAGAGCTAACCACTGCGCCACCCAGCAAACCATGTTTAATTAATGCGCCTACGAAACACTTTGGGGATTTACTATGTTAAAGTCACTAGATAAATGCAGGCTATCATTGCATCTCTTTGTTCACTCACAGGCTCTTCTTTCCAGTGGCATTCCTGAGCTTGTAATGGCTGCCATGGGCTTTAAACGGGAAGGTCCCCAGTTTATCAGCGAGTTAGCGGTACGAGGAAACGCTGCCATCCTGGACTATTGCCGCACGTCCGTGTCTGCACTGTCTGGAGCCACTGCCGGGATCCTGGGTTTGACAGCACTGACTGGTTTCATCTTCTACTTTGTTGCCTCCTTCCTCCTCTCTGTGCTGCTGATAGTGAAAGCCGGCCGTCGCTGGAGCAAGTACTTCAAGTCCCGCCGTCCTCTCTTCACTGGAGGCCTAGTTGGTGGGCTCTTCACCTACATCCTGTTCTGGACCTTCCTGTATGGGATGGTGCACGTGTACTGAGGTGGGAAACCCCCACTAACTCCGGCGGACAATTGGAGCGATACAAATACCTTCACTCTCGCCCCTATCCACGTATTGAATCTTCCTATTTAAACCCATCATAGTTACAAGCCGCACAGATATTCTTACCAGTTGTAGGGTCAAACTCCGCTTCAGATTCCAGTTGTCATTAGGTTTTGGGTGGGTCAGTGTGGTTGTACATTTTTCAAATGCTGCGGGAATGTTTCAATCCCATTACAAATCTGGAAAAGCAACCCAGGGATTGGAGCGTCTGATCAGGCAGCGTCTTCCTCACTGCACTGGAGCTGCTCAGTGAGGGGTTGTGGAACTGGCCAGGTCTCCTGGAGAGGGGGGGGCCCTGGAGGGAGGTCTCAAATTTCCAATTCCTCTGCCATGTTGTGAAATGTGTTTGTTTGTGGGGGGTGGGGGGAGAGAACGTTTCTTGGAATCCAGCCCCTTCCCCGCTCATCTCCATTTGCTGGTTAAAACCTGCTGTGTGAGTGAGAGCCAGCCACCAGCTCCTCCGTGTGTAAAGCACAACGTCTCCCTTTACTGCATGCTACATGTACCCACCCACCCGATCAGTGGCCCCACTGCCCCTCGGCTTGTGCAGGATCCACAGGCTGGAGCTCAGGAACACTGAGGGCAGTGGCTCTGCTTCACGTCCCCACTATCTGGCCGGTGGGGGGTTCTATGTAAACAACACCTGGCAGGACAAGTTCTTGTTTGCCTGGCGTGCAGTGCAGATTGGGGCTTCTCTTCGCTGCATTGTTTTGTTGACCTCACTCGCTGAGCTGAGCTGTACAAATCCCAGCAGGTGTTCCTGACTGAGATTGAAGGGCTCCGTTGGGAATGATCGTTACAGTGAGATGGGATAGTTTGCAGCAAAGACTGCCACAGTCACAGAGATTTGGCACCGTCTACAGTTTATTCTGTGCTCCATGGCCTGCATTTGGCAAAATGAAAGGCTGGGATGCTGCTGAAATGTTTTGAGCCTGGGCAGATTTAAGAAATGGGCCCTGGAGTATAGTCAGGGAGGATCGGATCGGCTTCACTGTGAGACAGGCTGTAACACATTCAGAATCTGATAATCGGGGATTTACAATTAAAACAGTTTTGTCACTACTGCTGGTAATTGGTGTGTTTTTAAAGGAGAGCCTCGGCTGTTGTGTGGGAACCAGTGAATGTTTGAGAAAAGTAACAAATAACCTGGTCTTAATTTGTGTTTCCAGGCCGACCACCTGCTTTTAGAAAAATAAACTGAACCTGGAGATCCATTCCCACTCTGGAATTCTTTTTAAGTCTGACTTGGGCTGCCCGAGAGTTGGGTTCTGCTCCCCGCGACAAGCTCGCTCCGCTCCCCGCTCCCTCTGCTCAGTGCAGCTTATTAACAGACTGCGCTGAGCAGGGCATCCCCCACAACTGGACGCCACCAGTCACCAGCTGCAGTGTCCACAGGTCGCTAGGAAAGGAGTTTTGTTTTGATACAACACACATGCCCTGCCATTCATGTTTAACCATGATGTGGAGATGCCGGCGTTGGACTGGGGTGAGCACAGTAAGAAGTCTTACAACACCAGGTTAAAGTCCAACAGGTTTGTTTCAAACACGAGCTTTCGGAGCACGGCTCCTTCTTCACCTGAAGAAGGAGCCGTGCTCCGAAAGCTCGTGTTTGAAACAAACCTGTTGGACTTTAACCTGGTGTTGTAAGACTTCTTACTGTATTCATGTTTAAAGCAGACAAATCATCAAAAAGCAATGTGCATCGACATCGATGCACAGTCTGCCAATAAAATGCCCCATTTGTTTCCGGCAGGAGCAGCCATGTTTACTCACCATGGGAGGTGCAGACTGCTGTTATATTCTTGTATGATGCAGGTCTCCAGTGTCATGGAAAACAGAATGACTTCCAGGTGTTGTCTAGGCCCCAGAATTAAACGCATCAAGAGCTATCCAAAGTTTAGTCCATGCATGATATCTAATCACTTTAGATAGAAATGTTTAGTGTCAGAGTGGGGGAAATGGGACGAGATGGGTCCATGGAGGGAGGCCATGGATTTAATGGGCCAAATGGCCTTTTCTTATGCTGTAAATGACTCTTTCAGAAGGGTGAGAACCTTTCAGAACTTTGTCCTGTTACAGTGCGTCATTAAAAGGCCCCACATCGCAGACGGGCTCTCCCCGGTGTCCTGATCCATCACTTCAACCAACATCAGTGAAAGCAGATAATCTGATCATTCGTGTTGCTATGTGTAGTTACTGCAGTTCAAGAGGAGGTTCACTGGCTGGGAGGTGCACTGGGACATCCGGAGGTTGCGAAAGATGGGTTAGAAATGAAAATCCTTCCTGCCATAAGAAAGTGGGCAGCACAGTGGTTATCACTGTTCCTTCACAGCGCCAGGACCCGGGTCCGATTCCCGGCTTGGGTCACTGTCTGTGCAGAGTCTGCACATTCTCCCGTGTCTGCGTGGGTTTCCTCCGGTTTCCTCCCACAAGTCCCGAAAGACGTGCTGTTAGGTGAATTGGACATTCTGAATTCTCCCTCTGTGTACCCGAACAGGCGCCGGATTGTGGCGACTAGGGGCTTTTCACAGTAACTTCATTGCAGTGTTAATGTAAGCCGACTTGTGACACTAAAAGACTATTATTAAGTTGGCGACACTTAGTCTGAATCAGAAACACGCTCAAGCAATTGTTACAAAACAACTTTATTCGTAGCTTTTTGCAGATTTTTCTTTTACACACATGTAAAATTTACGTTCATCAGCCCGTTACCGTGGAATCTGACAGAGCAGCACCCTACTTAAAAAAAAATCATTCTTTAAAAAAAGCAATGCATTGATTACATCAATAAAGATAATGTGAGAATTCCACTAACGTGTCCTGAGTACATGGGGCTCACTCACTTGTGCTTGGAGCTGAAACCTCATGAGGAGGAGTGTGGGGAGGGGCAGTGCTCACCCTGCGAGTTTGTGCTTTAGGCTCTAACTCTCTCGCGAGGGAGCTCGACAATTGGCCACAAGAAGCACAATGGTAACACCACTGAGTTAAGGTGGGGCGATGGGGTGTTTTTTCAGGACCCCTCCCCAAGTTCACCATTCCCAGGTTTACTTGCAATCCGGGAGAGGAACCAACCTTCCCCCCCCCCTCACCCCCCCCTCACCCCGAGGGGCGGTGAAAGTATTTTCAGTTATTCTGCCCCACACGTGCTAAATAAAACCTCACCAAACAAAAATCAAAATTTTCCCTGCAAAATTTATTTAAAAACGGAATGAAGAGGCACCGACCGTGTAGCATTTACTCTCGGTGATTGGCTGCTTTCCTAGTTGTGTTCCTGTGGGTTTCTACATTTTAAAAAATAAAGATAATGGTTTTGTTTGAAGCTGGGGTCTGGAGCGTGTTTTACCACTGAGGAGGGGTGGGAAGGGGGGAGAAGAGGAGGGGTGGGAAGGGGGAGAGGAGG
>NC_052157.1:160413017-160440327 GCF_902713615.1 Scyliorhinus canicula
CCCCCCCCCCCCCCCCACCCCCGGCCGTGTGTGTTGTGTGCGTGACGCTAATTGCAACCTCCCTCATGGATCAGTGATGGGGAGAAGGTGAGGAAGTGAGGTTGAGAGATAGGATGAGGTGGTGCAGTTCAGGAATCTGGGACTGATGGTCCTGAGTTGTCCTAGAAATCCTGATATTTATACATTCGGTAACCCATCACAATGAGTTCCCTTAGTCCCCAGTAGCCTGAATCGTTTGCCAGCCCTGTACTGATCCCCAGTCCCCACCCGCTATTTACCCCCAGGCCCCACGCCCCCTCCTCGATTGGCCTCCAGTCCCCACGCCTGTTCCCATTACCTTGCTGTACAGGAACCGCTGTAGCTCCAGCTCAGCAATGCCGAGTTGCCCGTCCTCCTCGGTTAGCCTCCAGCGTGCCTGGGCGAAGTAAATCTCAGTCCGCCTCACCACACTGACATCCTCCTGCTGTTTACGCAGCTCCAGCTTGTTCGCTCGCTGCAGCTGGAAGTCCTTAAAGCACCTGAAAGGCACAGGGTCACGGGGTCAGACAGGGTCAAGAGTCAGCAGATCATGGGGCGTGGCAAACGAGACCCTGTGACGTGGCAGAGATGCAGGGATTGCTGGTCTATTGTTAATGGGAGCTTGCTGAGCGCAGGTTAGCTGTCAAGTCTGGTCCAGCCAGTGAAGTATTTTGTAACATATATTAAAGTTTCCAACTATAATTCCACAATGAGAAACACATTGGGATGCCTTAGGATAGAGAAAGGGGATCATGCTGAACAATCCAAAAGATAATTTAAACAGCAGTTTTGTAACTAGACAGTCTTTTTTGTTGTTGATTAGGACCCTGAACGAGGTGTGGGAAAAATCCAAGCGACAGGACCAGGCAGCCCAGCTCAGGGGGGATGGAACTGAGATGTTGCTGATTAAATGGTTCAATGGGGTAGAGAGAGAGAAATGACTTCTGGTCCCTCAAGACTATTGAAAGTCAGAGAGATCTAGGTGTACAGGTCCACAGGTCACTGAAAGGGGCAACACAGGTGGAGAAGGTAGTCATTGAATAAACCTATGCCCCCTAGTAATTGACCCCTCTACCTTGGGAAAAAGTTTCTGACTAAACACTCTGTCTATGCCCCTCATAATTTTGTAGACCTCTATCAGGTCGCCCCTCAACCTCCGTCGTTCCAGTGAGAACAAACCAAGTTTATTCAACCTCTCCTCATAGCTAATGCCCTCCATACCAGGCAACATCCTGGTAAATCTCTTCTGCACCCTTTCTAAAGCCTCCACATCCTTCTGGTAGTGTGGCGACCAGAATTGAACACTGTACCCCAAGTGTGGCCGAACTAAGGTCTATACAGCTGCAACATGACTTGCCAATTTCTATACTCAATGCCCCGGCCAATTAAGGCAAGCATGCCGTATGCCTTCTTGACTACCGTCTCCACCTGTGTTGCCCCTTTCAGTGACCTGTGGACCTGTAACCTAGATCTCTCTGACTGTCAATACTCTTGAGGGTTCTACCATTCACTGTATATTCCCTACCTGCATTAGACCTTCCAAAATGCATTACCTCACATTTGTCCGGATTAAACTCCATCTGCCATCTCTCCGCCCAAGTCTCCAAACAATCTAAATCCTGCTGTATCTTCTGACAGTCCTCATCGCTATCCGCAATTCCACCAACCTTTGTGTCATCCACAAACTTACTAATCAGACCCAGTTACATTTTCCTCCAAATCATTTATATATACTACGAACAGCAAAGGTCCCAGCACTGATCCCTGCGGAACACCACTAGTCACAGTCCTCCAATCAGAAAAGCACCCTTCCATTGCTACTCTCTGCCTTCTATGACCTAGCTAGTTCTGTATCCATCTTGCCAGCTCACCTCTGATCCCATGTGACTTCACCTTTTGTACCAGTCTGCCATGAGGGACCTTGTCAAAGGCCTTACTGAAGTCCATATAGCCAACATCCACTGTCCTACCTGCATCAATCATCTTTGCGACCTCCTCAAAAAACTCCCTCAAGTTAGTGAGACACAACCTCCCCTTCACAAAACCATGCTGCCTCTCGCTAATACGTCCATTTGCTTCCAAATGGGGGTAGATCCTGTCTCGAAGAACTCTCTCCAGTAATTTCCCTACCACTGATGTAAGGCTCACTGGCCTGTAGTTCCCTGAATTATCCTTGCTACCCTTCTTAAACAAAGGAACAACATTGACTATTCTCCAGTCCTCTGGGACATCACCTGAAGACAGTGAGGATCCAAAGATTTCTGTCAAGGCCTCAGCAATTTTCTCTCTTGCCTCCTTCAGTATTCTGGGGTAGATCCCATTAGGACTTATACACCTTAATATTTTTCAAGACGCCCAGCACTTCGTCTTTTTGGATCTCAATGTGACCCAGGCTATCTACACACCCTTCTCCAGACTCAACTCCACCAATGGGAGTAGATCCCGTCTCGAAGAACTCTCTCCAGTAATTTCCCTACCACTGATGTAAGGGGCAGCACGGTAGCTTTGTGGAAAGCACAATCGCTTCACAGCTCCTGGGTCCCAGGTTCGATTCCGGCTTGGGTCACTGTCTGTGCAGAGTCTGCACATCCTCCCCGTGTGTGCGTGGGTTTCCTCCGGGTGCTCCGGTTTCCTCCCACAGTCCAAAGATGTGCAGGTTAGGTGGATTGGACATGATAAATTGCCCTTAGTGTCCAAAATTGCCCTTAGTGTTGGGTGGGGTTACTGGGTTATGGGGATAGGGTGGAGGTGTTGACCTTGGGTAGGGTGCTCTTGCCAGGAGCTGGTGCAGACTCGATGGGCCAAATGGCCTCCTTCTGCACTGTAAATTCTATGTAATTCCTTCTCTTTGGTGAATACTGATGCAAAGTATTCATTTAGTACCTCGCCCATTTCCTCTGGCTCCACACATAGATTCCCTTGCCGATCCTTCAGTGGGCCAACCCTTTCGCTGGCTACCCTCTTGCTTTTTATGTACGTGTAAAAAGCCTTGGAATTTTCCTTAACCCTATTTGCCAATGGCTTTTCGTTGGACATTTCTCTTCCACCAGAATATAAAGATATTGAGAATGGGAACAAAGGGCTGTTTGAGTCACAGTCACTCGTCATCCAACTGGGTACGGCATCTTTTTGCTGTACAACTGGCGCAGGGAAGGTGTAGATGACAAGTGTGGACTTGCTGGTCGCCTAGTTGGGGCAGGTCATGCGATGAGACCTCCAGTGATATAATCAGAGTTGGCTGCAGGTGAATGCAGTTGAAGTCATGATCCAATTGAATGATGGGCCAGGTTCAAGGGGCTGAATGGCCTCTCCCCGTTCCTATATATAAAGACATGCAGTCATTGATTACTGGGGGTTGGGCCCAGTGCTGTACCCTGACGCATGCCACCCAGGGACTGAAAAAGTCCTGGAATCAGGCTAGTGCACGCCCAATCCCAACTGACCAGCAGCAATCACCCCTCCGGGAAACTTACTCCATCCACTCACTGTTCTTTGTTTAACACCCCAGGTGTGTTCGTTTCCAAGACGGGTGGAGTGTGCAAACAGGCAAAAGTGGAAATTGAAGAACCAAGGTTACCACTGCTGCCGTTCTGCTCACAATCACAAGGTGAAGTCAGTAAAAGAAATGCAGAATGTCTATTGACAAGATGTGCTAGAACCAAGGAGTTGGAGCATGTGTGGGCCTTATGGCAACACTCACAGGAAAAAATCTATTTACTCAGCAAACAATGTGTGTTTAAACAATGCCCTGCAGCAAACAGTCTACAGAGTCTATTTAAAAAGAGTCAGTATGCACTGCACCAGCTAGAACTCACGATCAGAACTAGAGTGACATCTCCTGGTCAAAGCAGAGCCATTGCACCAGGAAAGTACAGCAAGTGGAGGATAGTTACAAAAGACAGATTCTGTGAATAAAATCAACCTCTGCCATCCCAAGAAAGGTTTGCATTTATATAGTGTTTTCCACAACCACCAGACATCTCAATGTGCTTTATGGTTTATGGTAACTGGTGTAGTCGCTGCTGAAAAGCAGGAAATGTAGCAGCCAATTTGCACCGAGAGAGAGAAAGAGAGAGAGAGAGCGCCCAGAAACATCAGATAATCAATATTTTGTGATGGGATAAATATCGGCCGGGACAACGCGGAGATCTCCACTGCCATCCTTCAAAATAATGGCCGTGGGATATTTTACACCCATCTGAGCAGCCAGATGATTCCTCTCAAAGACAGGGGGCTAGATTCTCCGTTGCCTGACCCCGATATTGTAATCGGAGATCGGGTGCAGAATCCCTTCTGACACCCAAATCGGGGGCGGCAGCAGTTTGACACTGGTTTTCGATTCTCCGCCCCCTCCAAAATGGCGTTATTGCGTTGCGCGTCGCACGCCATTGGAACAGCCGATGGCCCTCCCCGATGGGCCGAGATCACGACTGCATGGTCTGTGCGGTCGGGAAGCCGGCGTGGCGGCCACGGACTGTGTCCAGCACCGCCACAGTCGGCCGGGAGCGGTGTTGCTGGCCGGGGGGGGGGGGGGGGGGGGGGCTTCCGTGTAGGCTGGGGGGACTGGTGGCAGGTCAGGTACACGCACAGCTGGCACCATGTTGTATGGCGTGGCAGCTGCAGGTCGTCGCCGTGTACATGCGCGGCCATGGACCCGGCCATTTTTGGCACGGGAACCGGGAATTTGACCCAGCGCGGCTGCTAGCCCCTCACCGGTCCCAGAATCGGTGAGGGCTCGCCGCACATTTTGGAGTCGTAAATCGGCACTATTCCCACGCCGGCACCTGCACTTAGCCCCAAAAACGGAGAGTCCAGCCCAGCATCTCCAACAGTGCAGCATTCCCACAGTGCAGCATTCCCACAGTGCAGCATTCCCACAGTGCAGCATTCCCACAGTGCAGCATCTCCAACAGTGCAGCATCTCCAACAGTGCAGCATCTCCAACAGTGCAGCATCTCCAACAGTGCAGCATCTCCAACAGTGCAGCATCTCCAACAGTGCAGCATCTCCAACAGTGCAGCATTCCCACAGTACAGCATCTCCAACAGTGCAGCATCTCCAACAGTGCAGCATTCCCACAGTACAGCATTCCCACAGTGCAGCATTCCCACAGTGCAGCATTCCCACAGTGCAGCATTCCCACAGTACAGCATCTCCAACAGTGCAGCATTCCCACAGTGCAGCGTTCCCACAGTACAGCGTTCCCACAGTACAGCATTCCCACAGTACAGCATCTCCAACAGTGCAGCGTTCCCACAGTGCAGCATTCCCACAGTGCAGCATTCCCACAGTGCAGCATTCCCACAATACAGCATCTCCAACAGTGCAGCATTCCCACAGTGCAGCATTCCCACAGTGCAGCATTCCCACAGTACAGCATTCCCACAGTGCAGCATTCTCACAGTGCAGCATTCTCACAGTACAGCATCTCCAACAGTACAGCATTCCCACAGTGCAGCATTCCCACAGTGCAGCATTCCCACAGTGCAGCATTCCCACAGTACAGCATCTCCAACAGTACAGCATTCCCACAGTGCAGCATTCCCACAGTGCAGCATTCTCACAGTACAACATCTCCAACAGTGCAGCGTTCCCACAGTACAGCGTTCCCACAGTGCAGCATTCCCACAGTACAGCATCTCCAACAGTGCAGCATTCCCACAGTGCAGCGTTCCCACAGTACAGCATCTCCAACAGTGCAGCATCTCCAACAGTGCAGCATCTCCAACAGTGCAGCGTTCCCACAGTACAGCGTTCCCACAGTACAGCATTCCCACAGTGCAGCATTCCCACAGTGCAGCATTCCCACAGTGCAGCATTCCCACAGTACAGCATCTCCAACAGTGCAGCATTCCCACAGTGCAGCGTTCCCACAGTACAGCATCTCCAACAGTGCAGCATTCCCACAGTACAGCATTCCCACAGTGCAGCGTTCCCACAGTGCAGCATCTCCAACAGTGCAGCATCTCCAACAGTGCAGCGTTCCCACAGTACAGCGTTCCCACAGTACAGCATTCCCACAGTGCAGCATTCCCACAGTGCAGCATTCCCACAGTGCAGCATTCCCACAGTACAGCATCTCCAACAGTACAGCATCTCCAACAGTGCAGCATTCCCACAGTGCAGCATTCCCACAGTACAGCATCTCCAACACTGCAGCATTCCCACAGTACAGCATCTCCAACAGTGCAGCATTCCCACAGTGCAGCATTCCCACAGTACAGCATCTCCAACAGTGCAGCATTCCCACAGTGCAGCATTCCCACAGTGCAGCATTCCCACAGTACAGCATCTCCAACAGTGCAGCGTTCCCACAGTACAGCGTTCCCACAGTGCAGCATTCCCACAGTGCAGCATCTCCAACAGTGCAGCATTCCCACAGTGCAGCGTTCCCACAGTACAGCATCTCCAACAGTGCAGCGTTCCCACAGTACAGCGTTCCCACAGTGCAGCATTCCCACAGTGCAGCATTCCCACAGTACAGCATCTCCAACAGTGCAGCATTCCCACAGTACAGCATCTCCAACAGTGCAGCATTCCCACAGTACAACATTCCCACAGTGCAGCATTCCCACAGTACAGCATTCCCACAGTACAGCATTCTCACAGTACAGCATTCCCACAGTGCAGCATTCCCACAGTACAGCATCTCCAACAGTGCAGCATTCCCACAGTACAACATCTCCAACAGTGCAGCGTTCCCACAGTACAGCGTTCCCACAGTGCAGCATTCCCACAGTACAGCATCTCCAACAGTGCAGCATTCCCACAGTGCAGCGTTCCCACAGTACAGCATCTCCAACAGTGCAGCGTTCCCACAGTACAGCGTTCCCACAGTACAGCATTCCCACAGTGCAGCATTCCCACAGTGCAGCATTCCCACAGTGCAGCATCTCCAACAGTACAGCATCTCCAACAGTACAGCATTCCCACAGTACAGCATTCCCACAGTGCAGCATCTCCAACAGTGCAGCATTCCCACAGTACAGCATTCCCACAGTACAGCATTCCCACAGTGCAGCATTCCCACAGTGCAGCACCAGAAGGTCAGCCTTGATTTTTGCACTCAAAATCCTGGAATGAGACTTGAACTGGGAACCTTGTGCTTCAGAGGTCAGAGACACGGCTGACACACAAACTCTGGGTGACACTAATGGAGGAATTACCAAACATCGTTATTCTGCCCGGGAATAACAAGGTCACTGGATGTAGCTAATCTTGAAAGACTACAACAAGTGAGGACGTCAGTGTAGCTTGTGGGACACAATATATATGACCGGGTCTACGTTGTAGCCACCTGGGTTGGCCACTTCCCTAGTTTAAAATGGAGATTCGCAAAGAATGCAGGGAAAAATAGACAGCATTCGAAAAACAAGCAGTTTTGCAGAGTTCCTTTGTGTATTCAGTCTGCAGAAAGCAGACAGCACTGAAACCAGCAGGAATCTGCATATTGATGAGCGATCCCAGGGAACAATTAGCTACATTTGAGATACTCAATAACAAGTCAGACTCCTAGGCTCCAGCAGGAGTCCAAGACAAAAGAGGCTATCGAGCACCCAAGGAACGCCCAGCGATCAGGGAACAGCCCCAGTATTGGGGAATTCAAACCGATCGATTGGTACGTGATCCAATCGATTGGAGGCAGGAACGGGATCCGCCCAAAAGGGCGGGAAGCCCCTGGGGCCTATAAAAGACAGGTCCCAAGTTCAATTCAGTCTCTTAGCCGGCCCTCCCAGCAGAACATCTTAGCAGCTTGGAAGAACTCTTGACCGTGAGAAGGAGAGGCCTAGCTAACAGCTGCACCACCAAGTATCCAGTCAACGCACGCTACGAGATAGGCGCTCCTGACCCTTAGTCCGTACCAGTTGGAAGCCTGCAGCCCAGGAGTCAACAAGAGGACATTGTTCCCAGACCCAGTGGGTTCTTTTCCAAAGATAAGTATTGGCCTGTAGTGGTAGAGATAGTCTAGCTTTGTAGTGTTTATGCATGAGTAGCGATTAACTGTGTATATAATAAACGTGTTTTGATTTGAACCTTACTAATTGGTGTACCGAGTTATTGATCAGCACTTGAACTTGACCTCGTGGCGGTATCATAAAGATACCTGGCGACTCTAGAGCAAAGGTTATAAAACAGAGCCAATTGAGTGTAACTCACTCACCAGAACGAGCAACAACGTATGGGATTGTGTAATGGGCCAGTGCACAGTACTGTGTAATAAACATGACTGGTGGGGGGGAGGGGGGGGCAGTGGAATGGGGACCAGTTTAGCACAGGGCTAAATCGCTGGCTTTTAAAGCAGACCAAGGCAGGCCAGCAGCACGGTTCAATTCCCGTACCAGCCTCCCCGAACAGACGTCGGAATGTGGAGACTAGGGGCTACCATAACGATTTTCATTTCATTTCACCCAGTTAAATCCAGCACTAAGTGAGAGCTCTGCACTTGCCTGATGAGGATGTTGAGCTCCTCGCTCTTAGCCTGAAGATCCATCTTCTCCTGGTGCAACCCTGTCTGCAAGTCTTGGCTCTGTTTCATCAGCACGTTGCTCCTGAGGTCATCCTGTAGTGACTTGGAGAGAAAGAGAGACCAACAATCCACAGCCAGCATACTATCTCCTCACACAACTCAGTAGAACACTGATATTATGGCTGAGTGGGTTACTCTGATCTTAAAGATTAAGACGGTCATACAATCAAGTCTCACTCCAGAGATTTCAGCAAATAGTCCTGGTTGACTCGCAAGGAAAAACTGAGGGAGTGCCGCACTGTCAGAGGGTCAGTACTGAGGGAGTGCTGCACTGTCAGAGGGTCAGTACTGAGGGAGTGCTGCACTGTCAGAGGGTCAGTACTGAGGGAGTGCCGCACTGACAGAGGGTCAGTACTGAGGGAGTGCTGCACTGTCAGAGGGTCAGTACTGAGGGAGTGCCGCACTGTCAGAGGGTCAGTACTGAGGGAGTGCCGCACTGTCAGAGGGTCAGTACTGAGGGAGTGGTGCACTGTCAGAGGGTCAGTACTGAGGGAGTGCCGCACTGTCAGAGGGTCAGTACTGAGGGAGTGCTGCACTGTCAGAGGGTCAGTACTGAGGGAGTGCCGCACTGTCAGAGGGTCAGTACTGAGGGAGTGGTGCACTGTCAGAGGGTCAGTACTGAGGGAGTGCTGCACTGTCAGAGGGTCAGTACTGAGGGAGTGCCGCATTGTCAGAGGGTCAGTACTGAGGGAGTGGTGCACTGTCA
The DNA here is from genome assembly GCF_902713615.1 of Scyliorhinus canicula. Taxonomy (NCBI): domain Eukaryota; kingdom Metazoa; phylum Chordata; class Chondrichthyes; order Carcharhiniformes; family Scyliorhinidae; genus Scyliorhinus; species Scyliorhinus canicula. The sequence goes on from NC_052157.1 coordinate 160,422,269, forward strand.
GAGGGTCAGTACTGAGGGAGTGCTGCACTGTCAGAGGGTCAGTACTGAGGGAGTGCCGCATTGTCAGAGGGTCAGTACTGAGGGAGTGCCGCACTGTCAGAGGGTCAGTACTGAGGGAGTGCTGCACTGTCAGAGGGTCAGTACTGAGGGAGTGGTGCACTGTCAGAGGGTCAGTACTGAGGGAGTGCTGCACTGTCAGGGTCAGCTCATCGAGCCTTCTCTGCCATTCAATCAGAACCTGGCTCATCTGTGTGTGTTTCAAATTCCACCTTCCCATCTACCTTTTTGCTTCTCTTGTCTAACCAGAATCTATCTACTTCTGCCTTAAAAATATTCCATAAAATATTCAATAACCTGCTTGCACCACATTCTGAGCAGGGGTTTCCAAAGTTTCATTACCCTCCGAGATTAAATCAATCTCCTCATCTCTGTCCTAAAAGGGGGACCCCGAATTTTAAAACCTGCCCCCGGCTTCTGGCCTCACCCACAGGAGGAAACATCCTTTCCACGTCCACCTCGTCAAGACCATTCAATCAAGTCACCCCTCACTCTTCGAAACTCCAATGGATACAAGCTCAGATTCTCTAACCCTCAAGCCGAGCCTGCTCATTCTAGGTATCAATTGGTAAACCTCCTTTGAACCGCGCCCAACACATTTATATCCTTAAAGGTTGTGTTTGTAGACAGAGCGCTGGGAATGGGACAGGCTCAGTATTGCTGCTGACTGTCCACGGGTAATACAAAAGGCTTGGTTACCTTCATGATCAGGTAGATTTGTTTCTCAAGCTGCCGTATCTGGGTAACGTGCTTCCTCACAGCGTCCTGAAGATGGAGGATGCTGTTCCTCTGCTCCTCGGGATTACTGGAAATCTCCAGCTGGAAACGGACTCTCTGTTTTCGTTCACTGTGTTCCTGCAACGCACCAGGCACACAAGATATCTCAGCCTAGGGATGGCGGCAGCATCAGCCCTCCCTCTGCACACACACTGACTCTCACTGGGGCACGGGTCCCACACACACTGACTCTCACTGGGGCACGGGTCCCACACACACTGACTCTCACTGGGGTAGGGGTCCCACACACACTGACTCTCACTGGGGTACGGGTCCCACACACACTGACTCTCACTGGGGTACGGGCCCCACACACACTGACTCTCACTGGGGCACGGGTCCCACACACACTGACTCTCACTGGGGCACGGGTCCCACACACACTGACTCTCACTGGGGTACGGGTTCCACACACACTGACTCTCACTGGGGTACGGGTCCCACACACACTGACTCTCACTGGGGTAGGGGTCCCACACACACTGACTCTCTCTGGGGTACAGGTCCCACACACACTGACTCTCGCTGGGGTACGGGTCCCACACACACTGACTCTCACTGGGGTACGGGTCCCACACACACTGACTCTCACTGGGGTACGGGTCCCACACACACTGACTCTCACTGGGGTAGGGGTCCCACACACACTGACTCTCACTGGGGTACGGGTCCCACACACACTGACTCTCACTGGGGTACGGGCCCCACACACTGACTCTCACTGGGGTACGGGCCCCACACACTGACTCTCACTGGGGTACGGGTCCCACACACACTGACTCTCACTGGGGTATGGGTCCCACACACACTGACTCTCACTGGGGTACGGGTCCCACACACACTGACTCTCACTGGGGTCCCACACACACTCACTCTCACTGGGGTACGGGTCCCACACACACTGACTCTCACTGGGGTACGGGTCCCACACACACTGACTCTCACTGGGGTACGGGTCCCACACACACTGACTCTCACTGGGGTACGGGTCCCACACACACTGACTCTCACTGGGGTCCCACACACACTGACTCTCACTGGGGTACGGGTCCCACACACACTGACTCTCACTGGGGTACGGGTCCCACACACACTGACTCTCACTGGGGTAGGGGTCCCACACACACTGACTCTCACTGGGGTACGGGTCCCACACACACTGACTCTCACTGGGGTACGGGCCCCACACACTGACTCTCACTGGGGTACGGGTCCCACACACACTGACTCTCACTGGGGTACGGGCCCCACACACTGACTCTCACTGGGGTATGGGTCCCACACACACTGACTCTCACTGGGGTACGGGTCCCACACACACTGACTCTCACTGGGGTCCCACACACACTCACTCTCACTGGGGTACGGGTCCCACACACACTGACTCTCACTGGGGTACGGGTCCCACACACACTGACTCTCACTGGGGTACGGGTCCCACACACACTGACTCTCACTGGGGTACGGGTCCCACACACACTGACTCTCACTGGGGTATGGGTCCCACACACACTGACTCACTGGGGTACGGGTCCCACACACACTGACTCACTGGGGTACGGGTTCCACACACACTGACTCTCACTGGGGTACGGGTCCCACACACACTGACTCTCACTGGGGTACGGGTCCCACACACTGACTCTCACTGGGGTACGGGTCCCACACACACTGACTCTCACTGGGGTAGGGGTCCCACACACACTGACTCTCACTGGGGTACGGGTCCCACACACACTGACTCTCACTGGGGTACGGGTCCCACACACACTGACTCTCACTGGGGTACGGGTTCCACACACACTGACTCTCACTGGGGTACGGGTCCCACACACACTGACTCTCACTGGGGTACGGGTCCCACACACACTGACTCTCACTGGGGCACGGGTCCCACACACACTGACTCTCACTGGGGTAGGGGTCCCACACACACTGACTCTCACTGGGGTACGGGTCCCACACACACTGACTCTCACTGGGGTACGGGCCCCACACACACTGACTCTCACTGGGGCACGGGTCCCACACACACTGACTCTCACTGGGGCACGGGTCCCACACACACTGACTCTCACTGGGGTACGGGTTCCACACACACTGACTCTCACTGGGGTACGGGTCCCACACACACTGACTCTCACTGGGGTAGGGGTCCCACACACACTGACTCTCTCTGGGGTACGGGGTCCCACACACACTGACTCTCGCTGGGGTACGGGTCCCACACACACTGACTCTCACTGGGGTACGGGTCCCACACACACTGACTCTCACTGGGGTACGGGTCCCACACACACTGACTCTCACTGGGGTAGGGGTCCCACACACACTGACTCTCACTGGGGTACGGGCCCCACACACTGACTCTCACTGGGGTACGGGTCCCACACACACTGACTCTCACTGGGGTACGGGCCCCACACACTGACTCTCACTGGGGTACGGGTCCCACACACACTGACTCTCACTGGGGTATGGGTCCCACACACACTGACTCTCACTGGGGTACGGGTCCCACACACACTGACTCTCACTGGGGTCCCACACACACTCACTCTCACTGGGGTACGGGTCCCACACACACTGACTCTCACTGGGGTACGGGTCCCACACACACTGACTCTCACTGGGGTACGGGTCCCACACACACTGACTCTCACTGGGGTACGGGTCCCACACACACTGACTCTCACTGGGGTCCCACACACACTGACTCTCACTGGGGTACGGGTCCCACACACACTGACTCTCACTGGGGTACGGGTCCCACACACACTGACTCTCACTGGGGTAGGGGTCCCACACACACTGACTCTCACTGGGGTACGGGTCCCACACACACTGACTCTCACTGGGGTACGGGCCCCACACACTGACTCTCACTGGGGTACGGGTCCCACACACACTGACTCTCACTGGGGTACGGGCCCCACACACTGACTCTCACTGGGGTATGGGTCCCACACACACTGACTCTCACTGGGGTACGGGTCCCACATACACTGACTCTCACTGGGGTCCCACACACACTCACTCTCACTGGGGTACGGGTCCCACACACACTGACTCTCACTGGGGTACGGGTCCCACACACACTGACTCTCACTGGGGTACGGGTCCCACACACACTGACTCTCACTGGGGTACGGGTCCCACACACACTGACTCTCACTGGGGTATGGGTCCCACACACACTGACTCACTGGGGTACGGGTCCCACACACACTGACTCACTGGGGTACGGGTTCCACACACACTGACTCTCACTGGGGTACAGGTCCCACACACACTGACTCTCACTGGGGTACGGGTCCCACACACTGACTCTCACTGGGGTACGGGTCCCACACACACTGACTCTCACTGGGGTAGGGGTCCCACACACACTGACTCTCACTGGGGTACGGGTCCCACACACACTGACTCTCACTGGGGTACGGGTCCCACACACACTGACTCTCACTGGGGTACGGGTTCCACACACACTGACTCTCACTGGGGTACGGGTCCCACACACACTGACTCTCACTGGGGTACGGGTCCCACACACACTGACTCTCACTGGGGTAGGGGTCCCACACACACTGACTCTCACTGGGGTACGGGTCCCACACACACTGACTCTCACTGGGGTACGGGTCCCACACACACTGACTCTCACTGGGGTACGGGTCCCACACACACTGACTCTCACTGGGGTACGGGTCCCACACACACTGACTCTCACTGGGGTATGGGTCCCACACATACTGACTCTCACTGGGGTACGGGTCCCACACACACTGACTCTCACTGGGGTACGGGTCCCACACACACTGACTCTCACTGGGGTACGGGTCCCACACACACTGACTCTCACTGGGGTACGGGTCCCACACACACTGACTCTCACTGGGGTATGGGTCCCACACATACTGACTCTCACTGGGGTACAGGTCCCACACACACTGACTCTCACTGGGGTACGGGTCCCACACATACTGACTCTCACTGGGGTACGGGTCCCACACACACTGACTCTCACTGGGGTACGGGTCCCACACACACTGACTCTCACTGGGGTACGGGTCCCACACACACTGACTCTCACTGGGGTACGGGTCCCACACACACTGACTCTCACTGGGGTACGGGTCCCACACACACTGACTCTCACTGGGGTACGGGTCCCACACACACTGACTCTCACTGGGGTACAGGGTCCCACACATACTGACTCTCACTGGGGTACGGGTCCCACACACACTGACTCTCACTGGGGTCCCACACACACTGACTCTCACTGGGGTCCCACACGCACTGACTCTCACTGGTGTCCCACACACACTGACTCTCACTGGGGTACGGGTCCCACACACACTGACTCTCACTGGGGTACGGGTCCCACACACACTGACTCTCACTGGGGTACGGGTCCCACACACACTGACTCTCACTGGGGTACGGGTCCTACACACACTGACTCTCACTGGGGTACAGGGTCCCACACACACTGACTCTCACTGGGGTCCCACACGCACTGACTCTCACTGGGGTCCCACACATACTGACTCTCACTGGGGTCCCACACATACTGACTCTCACTGGGGTACGGGTCCCACACACACTGACTCTCACTGGGGTACGGGTCCCACACACACTGACTCTCACTGGGGTACGGGTCCCACACATACTGACTCTCACTGGGGTACGGGTCCCACACACACTGACTCTCACTGGGGTACAGGTCCCACACACACTGACTCTCTCTGGGGTACGGGTCCCACACACACCGACTCTCACTGGGGTACGGGTCCCACACACACTGACTCTCACTGGGGTACGGGTCCCACACACACTGACTCTCACTGGGGTAGGGGTCCCACACACACTGACTCTCACTGGGGTACGGGTCCCACACACACTGACTCTCACTGGGGTAGGGGTCCCACACACACTGACTCTCACTGGGGTACGGGTCCCACACACACTGACTCTCACTGGGGTACAGGTCCCACACACACTGACTCTCACTGGGGTACGGGTCCCACACACACTGACTCTCACTGGGGTACGGGTTCCCCACACACTGACTCTCACTGGGGTAGGGGTCCCACACACACTGACTCTCACTGGGGTACGGGTCCCACACACACTGACTCTCACTGGGGTAGGGGTCCCACACACACTGACTCTCACTGGGGTACGGGTCCCACACACACTGACTCTCACTGGGGAATGGGTCCCACACACACTGACTCTCACTGGGGTACGGGTCCCACACACACTGACTCTCACTGGGGTACGGGTCCCACACACACTGACTCTCACTGGGGTACGGGTCCCACATACACTGACTCTCACTGGGGTCCCACACACACTGACTCTCACTGGGGTATGGGTCCCACACACACTGACTCTCACTGGGGTACGGGTCCCACACACACTGACTCTCACTGGGGTATGGGTCCCACACACACTGACTCTCACTGGGGTACGGGTCCCACACACACTGACTCTCACTGGGGTAAGGGTCCCACACACACTGACTCTCACTGGGGTAAGGGTCCCACACACACTGACTCTCACTGGGGTACGGGTCCCACACACACTGACTCTCACTGGGGTACGGGTCCCACACACACTGACTCTCACTGGGGTACGGGCCCCACACACTGACTCTCACTGGGGTACGGGTCCCACACACACTGACTCCCACTGGGGTACGGGTCCCACACACACTGACTCTCACTGGGGTAGGGGTCCCACACACACTGACTCACTGGGGTACGGGTTCCACACACACTGACTCTCACTGGGGTACAGGTCCCACACACACTGACTCTCACTGGGGTACAGGTCCCACACACACTGACTCTCACTGGGGTACGGGTCCCACACACACTGACTCTCACTGGGGTACGGGTCCCACACATACTGACTCTCACTGGGGTACGGGTCCCACACACACTGACTCTCACTGGGGTACGGGTCCCACACACACTGACTCTCACTGGGGTACGGGTCCCACACACACTGACTCTCACTGGGGTACGGGTCCCACATACACTGACTCTCACTGGGGTCCCACACACACTCACTCTCACTGGGGTACGGGTCCCACACACACTGACTCTCACTGGGGTACGGGTCCCACACACACTGACTCTCACTGGGGTACGGGTCCCACACACACTGACTCTCACTGGGGTACGGGTCCCACACACACTGACTCTCACTGGGGTATGGGTCCCACACACACTGACTCACTGGGGTACGGGTCCCACACACACTGACTCACTGGGGTACGGGTTCCACACACACTGACTCTCACTGGGGTACAGGTCCCACACACACTGACTCTCACTGGGGTACGGGTCCCACACACTGACTCTCACTGGGGTACGGGTCCCACACACACTGACTCTCACTGGGGTAGGGGTCCCACACACACTGACTCTCACTGGGGTACGGGTCCCACACACACTGACTCTCACTGGGGTACGGGTCCCACACACACTGACTCTCACTGGGGTACGGGTTCCACACACACTGACTCTCACTGGGGTACGGGTCCCACACACACTGACTCTCACTGGGGTACGGGTCCCACACACACTGACTCTCACTGGGGTAGGGGTCCCACACACACTGACTCTCACTGGGGTACGGGTCCCACACACTGACTCTCACTGGGGTACGGGTCCCACACACACTGACTCTCACTGGGGTACGGGTCCCACACACACTGACTCTCACTGGGGTACGGGTCCCACACACACTGACTCTCACTGGGGTATGGGTCCCACACATACTGACTCTCACTGGGGTACGGGTCCCACACACACTGACTCTCACTGGGGTACGGGTCCCACACACACTGACTCTCACTGGGGTACGGGTCCCACACACACTGACTCTCACTGGGGTACGGGTCCCACACACACTGACTCTCACTGGGGTATGGGTCCCACACACACTGACTCTCACTGGGGTACGGGTCCTACACACACTGACTCTCACTGGGGTACAGGGTCCCACACACACTGACTCTCACTGGGGTCCCACACGCACTGACTCTCACTGGGGTCCCACACATACTGACTCTCACTGGGGTCCCACACATACTGACTCTCACTGGGGTACGGGTCCCACACACACTGACTCTCACTGGGGTACGGGTCCCACACATACTGACTCTCACTGGGGTACGGGTCCCACACATACTGACTCTCACTGGGGTACGGGTCCCACACACACTGACTCTCACTGGGGTACAGGTCCCACACACACTGACTCTCTCTGGGGTACGGGTCCCACACACACCGACTCTCACTGGGGTACGGGTCCCACACACACTGACTCTCACTGGGGTACGGGTCCCACACACACCGACTCTCACTGGGGTACGGGTCCCACACACACTGACTCTCACTGGGGTAGGGGTCCCACACACACTGACTCTCACTGGGGTACGGTCCCACACACACTGACTCTCACTGGGGTAGGGGTCCCACACACACTGACTCTCACTGGGGTACGGGTCCCACACACACTGACTCTCACTGGGGTACGGGTCCCACACACACTGACTCTCACTGGGGTACGGGTCCCACACACACTGACTCTCACTGGGGTACGGGTCCCACACACACTGACTCTCACTGGGGTACGGGTCCCACACACACTGACTCTCACTGGGGTACGGGTCCCACACACACTGACTCTCACTGGGGTACAGGTCCCACACACACTGACTCTCACTGGGGTACGGGTCCCACACACACTGACTCTCACTGGGGTACGGGTTCCCCACACACTGACTCTCACTGGGGTAGGGGTCCCACACACACTGACTCTCACTGGGGTACGGGTCCCACACACACTGACTCTCACTGGGGTAGGGGTCCCACACACACTGACTCTCACTGGGGTACGGGTCCCACACACACTGACTCTCACTGGGGAATGGGTCCCATACACACTGACTCTCACTGGGGTACGGGTCCCACACACACTGACTCTCACTGGGGTACGGGTCCCACACACACTGACTCTCACTGGGGTACGGGTCCCACATACACTGACTCTCACTGGGGTCCCACACACACTGACTCTCACTGGGGTATGGGTCCCACACACACTGACTCTCACTGGGGTACGGGTCCCACACACACTGACTCTCACTGGGGTATGGGTCCCACACACACTGACTCTCACTGGGGTACGGGTCCCACACACACTGACTCTCACTGGGGTAAGGGTCCCACACACACTGACTCTCACTGGGGTAAGGGTTCCACACACACTGACTCTCACTGGGGTACGGGTCCCACACACACTGACTCTCACTGGGGTACGGGTCCCACACACACTGACTCTCACTGGGGTACGGGCCCCACACACTGACTCTCACTGGGGTACGGGTCCCACACACACTGACTCCCACTGGGGTACGGGTCCCACACACACTGACTCTCACTGGGGTAGGGGTCCCACACACACTGACTCACTGGGGTACGGGTTCCACACACACTGACTCTCACTGGGGTACAGGTCCCACACACACTGACTCTCACTGGGGTACGGGTCCCACACATACTGACTCTCACTGGGGTACGGGTCCCACACACACTGACTCTCACTGGGGTACGGGTCCCACACACACTGACTCTCACTGGGGTACGGGTCCCACACACACTGACTCTCACTGGGGTACGGGTCCCACATACACTGACTCTCACTGGGGTCCCACACACACTCACTCTCACTGGGGTACGGGTCCCACACACACTGACTCTCACTGGGGTACGGGTCCCACACACACTGACTCTCACTGGGGTACGGGTCCCACACACACTGACTCTCACTGGGGTACGGGTCCCACACACACTGACTCTCACTGGGGTATGGGTCCCACACACACTGACTCACTGGGGTACGGGTCCCACACACACTGACTCACTGGGGTACGGGTTCCACACACACTGACTCTCACTGGGGTACAGGTCCCACACACACTGACTCTCACTGGGGTACGGGTCCCACACACTGACTCTCACTGGGGTACGGGTCCCACACACACTGACTCTCACTGGGGTAGGGGTCCCACACACACTGACTCTCACTGGGGTACGGGTCCCACACACACTGACTCTCACTGGGGTACGGGTCCCACACACACTGACTCTCACTGGGGTACGGGTTCCACACACACTGACTCTCACTGGGGTACGGGTCCCACACACACTGACTCTCACTGGGGTACGGGTCCCACACACACTGACTCTCACTGGGGTAGGGGTCCCACACACACTGACTCTCACTGGGGTACGGGTCCCACACACTGACTCTCACTGGGGTACGGGTCCCACACACACTGACTCTCACTGGGGTACGGGTCCCACACACACTGACTCTCACTGGGGTACGGGTCCCACACACACTGACTCTCACTGGGGTATGGGTCCCACACATACTGACTCTCACTGGGGTACGGGTCCCACACACACTGACTCTCACTGGGGTACGGGTCCCACACACACTGACTCTCACTGGGGTACGGGTCCCACACACACTGACTCTCACTGGGGTACGGGTCCCACACACACTGACTCTCACTGGGGTATGGGTCCCACACATACTGACTCTCACTGGGGTACAGGTCCCACACACACTGACTCTCACTGGGGTACGGGTCCCACACATACTGACTCTCACTGGGGTACGGGTCCCACACACACTGACTCTCACTGGGGTACGGGTCCCACACACACTGACTCTCACTGGGGTACGGGTCCCACACACACTGACTCTCACTGGGGTACGGGTCCCACACACACTGACTCTCACTGGGGTACGGGTCCCACACACACTGACTCTCACTGGGGTACGGGTCCCACACACACTGACTCTCACTGGGGTACAGGGTCCCACACATACTGACTCTCACTGGGGTACGGGTCCCACACACACTGACTCTCACTGGGGTCCCACACACACTGACTCTCACTGGGGTCCCACACGCACTGACTCTCACTGGTGTCCCACACACACTGACTCTCACTGGGGTACGGGTCCCACACACACTGACTCTCACTGGGGTACGGGTCCCACACACACTGACTCTCACTGGGGTACGGGTCCCACACACACTGACTCTCACTGGGGTACGGGTCCTACACACACTGACTCTCACTGGGGTACAGGGTCCCACACACACTGACTCTCACTGGGGTCCCACACGCACTGACTCTCACTGGGGTCCCACACATACTGACTCTCACTGGGGTCCCACACATACTGACTCTCACTGGGGTACGGGTCCCACACACACTGACTCTCACTGGGGTACGGGTCCCACACATACTGACTCTCACTGGGGTACGGGTCCCACACATACTGACTCTCACTGGGGTACGGGTCCCACACACACTGACTCTCACTGGGGTACGGGTCCCACACACACTGACTCTCTCTGGGGTACGGGTCCCACACACACCGACTCTCACTGGGGTACGGGTCCCACACACACTGACTCTCACTGGGGTACGGGTCCCACACACACTGACTCTCACTGGGGTAGGGGTCCCACACACACTGACTCTCACTGGGGTACGGGTCCCACACACACTGACTCTCACTGGGGTAGGGGTCCCACACACACTGACTCTCACTGGGGTACGGGTCCCACACACACTGACTCTCACTGGGGTACGGGTCCCACACACACTGACTCTCACTGGGGTACGGGTCCCACACACACTGACTCTCACTGGGGTACGGGTCCCACACACACTGACTCTCACTGGGGTACGGGTCCCACACACACTGACTCTCACTGGGGTACGGGTCCCACACACACTGACTCTCACTGGGGTACAGGTCCCACACACACTGACTCTCACTGGGGTACGGGTCCCACACACACTGACTCTCACTGGGGTACGGGTTCCCCACACACTGACTCTCACTGGGGTAGGGGTCCCACACACACTGACTCTCACTGGGGTACGGGTCCCACACACACTGACTCTCACTGGGGTAGGGGTCCCACACACACTGACTCTCACTGGGGTACGGGTCCCACACACACTGACTCTCACTGGGGAATGGGTCCCATACACACTGACTCTCACTGGGGTACGGGTCCCACACACACTGACTCTCACTGGGGTACGGGTCCCACACACACTGACTCTCACTGGGGTACGGGTCCCACATACACTGACTCTCACTGGGGTCCCACACACACTGACTCTCACTGGGGTATGGGTCCCACACACACTGACTCTCACTGGGGTACGGGTCCCACACACACTGACTCTCACTGGGGTATGGGTCCCACACACACTGACTCTCACTGGGGTACGGGTCCCACACACACTGACTCTCACTGGGGTAAGGGTCCCACACACACTGACTCTCACTGGGGTAAGGGTCCCACACACACTGACTCTCACTGGGGTACGGGTCCCACACACACTGACTCTCACTGGGGTACGGGTCCCACACACACTGACTCTCACTGGGGTACGGGCCCCACACACTGACTCTCACTGGGGTACGGGTCCCACACACACTGACTCCCACTGGGGTACGGGTCCCACACACACTGACTCTCACTGGGGTAGGGGTCCCACACACACTGACTGTCACTGGGGTACGGGTCCCACACACACTGACTCTCACTGGGGTAGGGGTCCCACACACACTGACTCTCACTGGGGGAGGGGTCCCACACACACTGACTCTCAGTGGGGTAGGGGTCCCACACACACTGACTCTCACTGGGGGAGGGGTCCCACACACACTGACTCTCACTGGGGTACGGGTCCCACACACACTGACTCTCACTGGGGTACGGGTCCCACACACGCTGACTCTCACTGGGGTATGAATTACATGGGTTATGTTGGGTTATTCAGTATTGCGTGACATCACCTTGTTCTGCCTTTGCCCCCTCCCCCTCCCCCGCCCCCAAGTCCTGAACTGTACATCCGTGAATCCCGACTCGGCCTCACTGGGTGAGATGAAGATTGGGTGGGAGGTGGTTGCGGAGCGGGAGCAATGGTGCAGTATGGGTGAATTGGCCACATGTAGCCCTGCACTCATTCACACAACCTTCAACTCACAGTGTTGGTGGGATTCAAACCACACACATTCAGCGACCGACAATGCTGGACACAGGCTTGACCTCTGGCACACACGTATACTCTAGGATTTGACAATCATGGACGCACACTCCAGGAACTAACGATCCCACACTTGGCAATCTCTGCAGGCAACGTACTTTACGTTTCGGCTCGACGAGCAGCAGTAAGTTGTTGACAATATCCAGGATCATGGCGTACTGAACTGGGTTGGTGGATATCTCAAGGTCATGATGGATCAAGGTGAAGGTGTCCACAGCACCTAAATCCAGTTGCATTCAGATTAAGAGAGGCACAGAAAACAAAACACAAATAAAGGGAGACTAACACATTGAGACAAAGACAATCACCCTGTGACTGACTAGCTGGCTGCAATGCTGAGGATTGGAGCCTATCCGGTCTGTCTGGCTGCAAGGTTCTGTTGGGGGAATGGGGAAGTGGGGGCTCCATAAAGTGAGACCACAGGCCCCAGCCTTGGGGAGGTTACTGTCGACATTCACCACGCAATAACCCCCTGGTCTCCTTCCTTGAAGCGCACTGGTCAACACGTTGGTTTTTTTAAATGACAGCTTCATGCCAGATTCTTATTAAACAGCGCTAGGTAACTGGGATTGATTCGATGTGGATGAATGTGTTCTATAACTGGCCTCTATTTAGTTGGAGGTTTAATTCTGCTGCACTCATAAGACTCGGTTTTCTGCCATTTATCAATAAGTTAAAAACCACAAACCCCGCCTGCACCCAACTCTTTGAAAGACACTATTCACTCTATTTATTGCACACTCCTAGTTTCCCTGGGAAGGTGCTAATGGGCTCCCTTCTTGAACTGCGGATGGTGGGGATAATACAACCCAGCGGCTTGCTGGGCCATTTCACAGGGCAGATAGGAGCTGACCACATTGACATGGGTCTGGAGTCACATGTAGGCCTGGCCAGGTAAGGCTGGCAGATTTCCCTTCTTGAGCGAACCAGATGAGATCTAATGAGCATCTGGCAGTCTCACGCCCACTTCCTTCAAAACCCAAGTTCAAATTCTGACTCCAACAATGTGCGATATGAGCACGCATTTTCTGCATTACATCGAATTTACAGCACAGAGTGCTTCTGCTCTGTACCAGCCACCTCCACCCCATCGTTATATCCTTTCTCACTAATGTACCTCTGAGGCTGTATAAGGCTCTGGTAAGACCCCATTTGTAGTATTGTGAGCAGTTTTGGGCCCCGTATCTAAGGATGTGCTGGCCTTGGAAAGGATCCAGAGGAGGTTCACAAGAATGATCCCTGGAATGAAGAACCTGTCGCATGAGGAACGGTTGAGGACTCTGGGTCTGTACGCATTGGAGTTTAGAAGGATGAGGGGGGATCTTATTGAAACTTACAGGATACTGCGAGGCCTGGATAGAGTGGACGTGGAGAGGATGTTTCCACTTGTAGGAAAAACTAGAACCAGAGGACAACATCTCAGATTAAAACAGAATCGAGGAGGAATTTCTTCAGCCAGAGGGTGGCGAATTCCCGCAGGAGGCTGTGGAGGCCAAATCACTGAGTGACTTTAAGACAGAGATAGATAGGTTCTTGATTAATAGGGGGATCAGGAGTTACGGGGAGAAGGTAGGAGAATGGAGATGAGAACATATCAGCCATGATTGAGTGGCGGAGCAGACTCGATGGGCCGAGTGGCCTAATTCTTATGGTCTTATGTGTTTATCCAGCTTCCCTACAATGTCACAATATTATTCATCTGAAGCACTCCCTTTGGGAGTGAGTTACGCATTCTCACCCTCCTCTGGGTAAAGAAGTTTCTCCTGACTTCCAGAGGACTACCTTGTATTCTGGCCCTTGGTTCTGGTCTCCTGCCTAAGTGGAAACATCTACTCCACGCCTACCCGAGAGGGAGAGATACCCCGATTCGGCCATCCCAAGCCTTCTGAAATGAAATGAAAATCGCTTATTGTCACGAGTAGGCTTCAAATGAAGTTACTGTGAAAAGCCCCTAGTCGCCACATTCCGGCGCCTGTTCGGGAAGGCTGTTACAGGAATCGAACCGTGCTGCTGGCCTGCTTTCAAAGCCAGCGATTTAGCCCTGTGCTAAACAGCCTCTGTTTTCTGGAGAAGGTGCCCTACCTTTATCCTGGGATGGTGATGACCAACACGAGGGGACATAGCTTTAAATTGAGGGGTGGTAGATATAGGACAGATGTCAGAGGCAGTTTCTTTACTCAGAGAGTAGTAGGGGTGTGGAACGCCCTGCCTGCAACAGTAGTAGACTCGCCAACTTTAAGGGCATTTAAGTGGTCACTGGATAGACATATGGATGAAAATGGAATAGTGTAGGTCAGATAGGCTTCAGATGGTTTCACAGGTCGGCGCAACATGGAGGGCCGAAGGGCCCGTACTGCGCTGTAGTGTTCTATGTTCTACCTGTTCAGCACTCACTCTGATCCATTAAACCAGCATCCGACACTGGCATGAAGCTGAATTTCCACATCACAGCAGTGTGGGGACAAAGTGATTCAGACAGAATCACCAAACGGGTCGTCAAAGACAAGGTGTAGAGGTTGAGAGATTTACAGCTTGTGGCCGATGGGTATTGGCTGATGGCTGGCCTGAATTATGTGCAATGGCTGCTATTCTGCCAACGAAGCCACATCCAAATATTGTGGTGACGTCCCCTGCTGCACCATTATTTCTTGCCACTCAGTTCCCCTCTCCCCAGAAATGTTTAAAAACTATTGTTTGTCTCGTTTGCGCTCCGCTCCCCCTTTCTTGGCAGAACTCTGTGCAGTTCCTCTCTGAAAGGCAGCAGCTACTTCCCACACCCACCACAATACCCAGATTCAATCTGATGCCCTCTGTACAAGTGTGGGAGAGAATTGCTTCCTTCCTAATCTTGAAACATGCTCCATACAGCTCGTTTACTTCCATGATGTCTCAGGATTTCTGGCTGAGTTTATGATCACCGGCAAATGTCTCAATTCTCACACTCACCATTTTGTTTCTTCAGCAAATCTTCTTTCTGGTCCTCCTGAATCTCGGGTGGTTTGATCTGCGTTGCCAGCTCTGGCTCGATATCATGGCTGTAACTGACATAGTACATGTGGCAGCTGCAGCGAGAGATAATCCGCTGAACCTGCTGTGTCTGATGGCACTGGGCAGGCAGATTCCAGTCTGAACAGAGACAAGAAAACAAGCTTCAGTCAGGCTGCACCACGCCCAATTCCTGATCACACCTCTGTCGGCAAAGGGTTTTCGTCCCTGCATTTGCATTGGGGAATGTAACTCAGCGACAACACACCCAGGACAGGTACAGCACGGGGTTAGATACAGAGTAAAGCTCCCTCTACACTGTCCCCATCAAACACTCCCAGGACAGGTACAGCACGGGGTTAGATACAGAGTAAAGCTCCCTCTACACTGTCCCCATCAAACACTCCCAGGACAGGTACAGCACGGTGTTAGATACAGAGTAAAGCTCCCTCTACACTGTCCCCATCAAACACTCCCAGGACAGGTACAGCATGGGGTTAGATACAGAGTAAAGCTCCCTCTACACTGTCCCCATCAAACACTCCCAGGACAGGTACAGCACGGGGTTAGATACAGAGTAAAGCTCCCTCTACACTGTCCCCATCAAACACTCCCAGGACAGGTAAAGCACGGGGTTAGTTACAGAGTAAAGCTCCCTCTACACTGTCCCCATCAAACACTCCCAGGACAGGTACAGCACGGGGTTAGATACAGAGTAAAGTTCCCTCTACACTGTCCCCATCAAACACTCCCAGGACAGGTACAGCACGGGGTTAGATACAGAGTAAAGCTCCCTCTACACTGTCCCCATCAAACACACCCAGGACAGGTACAGCACGGGGTTAGATACAGAGTAAAGCTCCCTCTACACTGTCCCCATCAAACACTCCCAGGACAGGTACAGCACGGGGTTAGATACAGAGTAAAGCTCCCTCTACACTGTCCCCATCAAACACTCCCAGGACAGGTACAGCACGGGGTTAGATACAGAGTAAAGCACCCTCTACACTGTCCCCATCAAACACTCCCAGGACAGGTACAGCACGGGGATAGATACAGAGTAAAGCTCCCTCTAAACTGTCCCCATCAAACACTCCCAGGACAGGTACAGCACGGGGTTAGTTACAGAGTAAAGCTCCCTCTACACTGTCCCCATCAAACACTCCCAGGACAGGTACAGCACGGGGTTAGATACAGAGTAAAGCTCCCTCTAAACTGTCCCCATCAAACACTCCCAGGACAGGTACAGCACGGGGTTAGATACAGAGTAAAGCTCCCTCTACACTGTCCCCATCAAACACTCCCAGGAAAGGTACAGCACGGGGTTAGATACAGAGCAAAGCTCCCTCTACACTGTCCCCATTAAACACTCCCAGGACAGGTACAGCACGGGGTTAGATACAGAGTAAAGCTCCCTCTACACTGTCCCCATCAACACTCCCAGGACAGGTACAGCACGGGGTTAGATTCAGAGTAAAGCTCCCTCTACACTGTCCCCATCAAACACTCCCAGGACAGGTACAGCACGGGGTTAGATACACAGCTCCCTCTACACTGTCCCCATCAAACACTCCCAGGACAGGTAAAGCACGGGGTTAGTTACAGAGTAAAGCTCCCTCTACACTGTCCCCATCAAACACTCCCAGGACAGGTACAGCACGGGGCTAGATACAGAGTAAAGTTCCCTCTACACTGTCCCCATCAAACACTCCCAGGACAGGTACAGCACGGGGTTAGATACAGAGTAAAGCTCCCTCTACACTGTCCCCATCAAACACTCCCAGGACAGGTACAGCACGGGGATTGATACAGAGTAAAGCTCCCTCTAAACTGTCCCCATCAAACACTCCCAGGACAGGTACAGCACGGGGTTAGTTACAGAGTAAAGCTCCCTCTGCACTGTCCCCACCAAACACTCCCAGGACAGGTACAGCACGGGGTTAGATACAGAGTAAAGCGCCCTCTAAACTGTCCCCATCAAACACTCCCAGGACAGGTACAGCACGGGGTTAGATACAGAGTAAAGCTCCCTCTACACTGTCCCCATCAAACACTCCCAGGACA
>NC_052157.1:160440827-160465479 GCF_902713615.1 Scyliorhinus canicula
GCTAAATGAGTCGGAGTTCAGAAATATGAGGTGTTTGATCGATGTTTGTCAGAAGATACAGTTCCTACTGGCAGGAGCGTTGATATGGGGAGATTTCAAGTAATTTAGAGAAGAATCAGAGAGATAGACAATGGAGAATATTTGTTCCACAACGCGTTGTTGGGATGCAAAATATGCGGCCTGAAAGGGTGATGGAAACAGTTTGAACTTCTGAAAGGGAACTTGATAAATACATACAATGGGAAATAATAGATGGACTTTGGGAAAGAGTCGGGGAGAAGGACAGAGAAAGTTGGACTAACTGGACAGCTCTTTCCAAAGAGTCTGCACAGAAATTGTTGACCGAATGGCCCAATTCTCTGCTGTAAGATTGTGTGTGCAGTTAGGAATAATTAGAAACACTGGCGTCCTACTTGGCATCACGAGGGAGATACACTGTGGATTGTGGACAGTTTTGTTTTCGGAGTTTCAATGTTTAAATGCCTCTTTTTAACCAACTGGATTCAGTCCACCCTGCGAGACCCCGATGATAACAACAGGTCCTTCTGTCACCACACAGACACCCAGCACCTGAAGATCCAAAGTTCTCATTGGCGTGGGAACCTGGTGGTGAAGAATCTTTGGTGGCGAGCAGGGAAAGGGTCACAGATGCTGAGAGAACTCCCTCCCACCAGAACACATGTGTGGGGAGATGCTCTTGTTCTGCAGTCATTAAATTTACAGGTAAGCTGTAAAGATTTCTCCTGTGCCATAACCATTCTATCAGAACAGGATGGGGGTGATCAGTGCGGGGGTTGTGAGCAAACCACACTGTAATTGGAGAGAACAAGTGGGTATATTCACTATTTGATTGGATAGTGACCAGAGCCTATCACACCGTGTGATTGGATAGTGACCGGGCCTATCACACCGTGTGATTGGATAGTGACCGGGCCTATCACACCGTGTGATTGGATAGTGACCAGAGCCTCTCACCGTGTGATTGGATAGTGACCTGAGCGCCTCACCGTGTGATTGGATAGTGACCCGGCCTATCACACCGTGTGATTGGATAGTGACCCGGCCTATCACACCGTGTGATTGGATAGTGACCGGGGCCTATCACACCGTGTGATTGGATAGTGACCGGGGCCTATCACACCGTGTGATTGGATAGTGACCTGAGCCTATCACACCGTGTGATTGGATAGTGACCTGAGCCTATCACACCGTGTGATTGGATAGTGACCGGGCCTATCACACCGCGTGATTGGATAGTGACCGGGCCTATCACACCGTGTGATTGGATAGTGACCTGAGCCTATCACACCGTGTGATTGGATAGTGACTGGGGCCTCTCACCGTGTGATTGGATAGTGACTGGGGCCTATCACACCGTGTGATTGGATAGTGACCAGAGCCTATCACACCGTGTGATTGGATAGTGACCCGGCCTATCACACCGTGTGATTGGATAGTGACCAGAGCCTATCACACCGTGTGATTGGATAGTGACCCGGCCTATCACACCGTGTGATTGGATAGTGACCAGAGCCTATCACACCGTGTGATTGGATAGTGACCGGGGCCTATCACACGGTGTGATTGGATAGTGACTGGGGCCTATCACACCGTGTGATTGGATAGTGACTGGGGCCTATCACACCGTGTGATTGGATAGTGATCCGGCCTATCACACCGTGTGATTGGATAGTGACCGGGCCTATCACACCGTGTGATTGGATAGTGATCCGGCCTATCACACCGTGTGATTGGATAGTGACCGGGCCTATCACACCGTGTGATTGGATAGTGATCCGGCCTATCACACCGTGTGATTGGATAGTGACCGGGGCCTATCATACCGTGTGATTGAACAGTGACCCGGCCTATCACACCGTGTGATTGGATAGTGACCTGAGCCTATCACACCGTGTGATTGGATAGTGACCTGAGCGCCTCACCGTGTGATTGGATAGTGACCCGGCCTATCACACCGTGTGATTGGATAGTGACCAGAGCCTATCACACCGTGTGATTGGATAGTGACCGGGGCCTATCACACCGTGTGATTGGATAGTGACCGGGGCCTATCACACCGTGTGATTGGATAGTGACCAGAGCCTCTCATCGTGTGATTGGATAGTGACCCGGCCTATCACACCGTGTGATTGGATAGTGACCGGGGCCTATCATACCGTGTGATTGAACAGTGACCCGGCCTATCACACCGTGTGATTGGATAGTGACCTGAGCCTCTCACCGTGTGATTGGATAGTGACCCGGCCTATCACACCGTGTGATTGGATAGTGACTGGGGCCTATCACACCGTGTGATTGGATAGTGACCGGGGCCTATCACACCGTGTGATTGGATAGTGACCAGAGCCTCTCATCGTGTGATTGGATAGTGACCGGGGCCTATCACACCGTGTGATTGGATAGTGACCCGGCCTATCACACCGTGTGATTGGATAGTGACCTGAGCCTATCACACCGTGTGATTGGATAGTGACCGGGGCCTATCACACCGTGTGATTGGATAGTGACCCGGCCTATCACACCGTGTGATTGGATAGTGACTGGGGCCTATCACACCATGTGATTGGATAGTGACCGGGGCCTATCACACCGTGTGATTGGATAGTGACTGGGGCCTATCACACCGTGTGATTGGATAGTGACCGGGGCCTCTCACACCGTGTGATTGGATAGTGACTGGGGCCTATCACACCATGTGATTGGATAGTGACCGGGGCCTATCACACCGTGTGATTGGATAGTGACTGGGGCCTATCACACCGTGTGATTGGATAGTGACTGGGGCCTCTCACCATGTGATTGAACAGTGACCCGGCCTATCACACGGTGTGATTGGATAGTGACCCGGCCTATCACACCGTGTGATTGGATAGTGACCCGGCCTATCACACCGTGTGATTGGATAGTGACCCGGCCTATCACACCGTGTGATTGGATAGTGACTGGGCCTATCACACCGTGTGATTGGATAGTGACTGGGCCTATCACACCGTGTGATTGGATAGTGACCCGGCCTATCACACCGTGTGATTGGATAGTGACCCGGCCTATCACACCGTGTGATTGGATAGTGACCAGAGCCTATCACACCGTGTGATTGGATAGTGATCCGGCCTATCACACCGTGTGATTGGATAGTGACCGGGGCCTATCACACCGTGTGATTGGATAGTGACCGGAGCCTCTCACCGTGTGATTGGATAGTGACCGGAGCCTCTCACCGTGTGATTGGATAGTGACCAGAGCCTATCACACCGTGTGATTGGATAGTGACCAGAGCCTATCACACCGTGTGATTGGATAGTGACCGGGGCCTATCACACCGTGTGATTGGATAGTGACCCGGCCTATCACACCGTGTGATTGGATAGTGACCGGAGCCTATCACACCGTGTGATTGGATAGTGACCTGAGCCTATCACACCGTGTGATTGAACAGTGACCCGGCCTATCACACCATGTGATTGGATAGTGGCCGGAGCCTATCACACCGTGTGATTGGATAGTGACCTGAGCCTATCACACCGTGTGATTGGATAGTGACCTGAGCCTATCACACCGTGTGATTGGATAGTGACCGGAGCCTATCACACCGTGTGATTGGATAGTGACCTGAGCCTATCACACCGTGTGATTGAACAGTGACCCGGCCTATCACACCGTGTGATTGGATAGTGACCGGAGCCTATCACACCGTGTGATTGGATAGTGACCGGAGCCTATCACACCGTGTGATTGGATAGTGACCAGAGCCTATCACACCGTGTGATTGAACAGTGACCCGGCCTATCACACCGTGTGATTGGATAGTGACCGGGGCCTATAACACCGTGTGATTGGATAGTGACCGGAGCCTATCACACCGTGTGATTGGATAGTGACCGGGGCCTATCACACCGTGTGATTGTATAGTGACCCGGCCTATCACACCGTGTGATTGGATAGTGACCGGGGCCTATCACACCGTGTGATTGGATAGTGACCGGGGCCTATCACGCCGTGTGATTGGATAGTGACCAGAGCCTATCACAGAGTGTGATTGGATAGTGACCGGAGCCTATCACACCGTGTGATTGGATAGTGACCGGGGCCTATCACACCGTGTGATTGGATAGTGACCGGGGCCTATCACGCCGTGTGATTGGATAGTGACCGGGGCCTATCTCACCGTGTGATTGGATAGTGACCTGAGCCTATCACACCGTGTGATTGGATAGTGACCGGGGCTTCTCACCGTGTGATTGGATAGTGACTGGGGCCTATCACGCCGTGTGATTGGATAGTGGCCGGAGCCTATCACACCGTGTGATTGGATAGTGACCGGGGCCTCTCACCGTGTGATTGGATAGTGACCGGGCCTATCACGCCGTGTGATTGGATAGTGACCGGGGCCTATCACACCGTGTGATTGGATAGTGACCGGGGCCTATCTCACCGTGTGATTGGATAGTGACCTGAGCCTATCACACCGTGTGATTGGATAGTGACCGGGGCCTATCACACCGTGTGATTGGATAGTGACCGGGGCCTATCACACCATGTGATTGGATAGTGGCCGGAGCCTATCACACCGTGTGATTGGATAGTGACCGGGGCCTATCACACCGTGTGATTGGATAGTGACTGGGGCCTATCACACCGTGTGATTGGATAGTGACCAGAGCCTATCACACCGTGTGATTGGATAGTGACTGGGGCCTATCACACCGTGTGATTGGATAGTGACCAGAGCCTATCACACCGTGTGATTGGATAGTGACTGGGGCCTATCACACCGTGTGATTGGATAGTGACCGGAGCCTATCACACCGTGTGATTGGATAGTGACCAGAGCCTATCACACCGTGTGATTGGATAGTGACCGGGGCTTCTCACCGTGTAATTGGATAGTGACCCGGCCTACCACACCGTGTGATTGGATAGTGACCGGGGCCTATCCTACCGTGTGATTGGATAGTGACTGGGCCTATCTCACCGTGTGATTGGATAGTGACTGGGCCTATCTCTCAGTGTGATTGGATAGTGACCGGGGCCTATCATACCGTATGATTGGATAGTGATCTGGGCCTATCACACTATGAGATTGGATTGTGACCTGCACTGCCCTGTGAGGTTGCGATTGGTGGATGAATTGATTGTTGTGTGCGGCGGGATTGTGGTGAATGAGGAGCGAGTGAATTTCCTGAAGCTGGGGTCCCTTATTCTCAGGACACGGCGGCAGCCTCTGATTCTCCCATCTCTGGCTCTAGGGAAGTTACAGTCAAGCACAGTCCTTCACTGGGGAGTCTGCAAACACTTTAAACATGGACGGCACGGTGAATGAGCTGCAGGTGGAGGTCTCTGAGGCAGCGATGGAGTGTTTAACCAAAGTGTTGTCACTGATCCATGGAGACTGGGAACAACCTGCGGGAGAGAGATTGGAGATTGAACCCATATCTGAAGATGTGGATTTCGATACACGTGCTGCATCAGAGGTCTGCCTGTGTAAGATTAACGTTAATCTGGAAGACATTGCTCTGTTCTTTCTCTCCAGTGTGACAGGTGGGTTGGAGACAATCTCTTTTCCTTTCATGTCCTTGGTTTGATCCCTGATTTCTTTCGGAAATGGAGTTGGCCATTTCACCTCCTGAACTTGCTCGCTCCTTGGAGAAGAGAGGGTTGAGAGGAGATTTGATGAAGATGTTCCAAATCATGAGGGGGCTGGACAGAGTAGATGGGGAGAAAGTGTTCCCAGTGGTGGAAGGGTCGCGCACCAGAGGGCACAGGGTAAAGGTCATTGGGGATAATGGCGACATGAGGAAAGCGATTATGCGCAGCAAGTGGCTAGGATCTGGAATGCGCTGCCTGAGTATGTGGTGGAGGCAAATTCAGTCACGGTTTTGAAAAAAAACTCGAATTGGAAGAGAAAAGCTCATGGTGATGGGGATAGGGCAGCAGATTGGGACAAGGAAACGGAAACTGCAGAAACCCAACGCAGCCTGAATGGCCTTCTGTGCTGTGAGCATTCTGAACTTATCGGAACCTGACTCAATTACACCCTGATTGGTCTGTATCTTAACTCTATAATCGTTAAATCCCCAGACCTATCAAAAATCTATCCACCTCCAGTCTTGAAAGTCCAGCTTCAACAACCTTTAGGGGTCAAGGGTGTGGGCCTGTGTTGTGTGATTCTTTTTTGTACGATGAAGCAGGTTCGAGGGGCTGAATGGCCGCCTCCTGTTACTGTATCATATATTCTGATGGCCTTATTGTGCTTCCTGATTCGTCCTTGAGCGTCCAGCTCAAATTCCCTCTGGCTGGCTAACAGATGGAATAATTTCACTGTGGAACCCCTTTAAGCGCCTAAGGGAGGGAAATAATGAATAGGGTTTATTACAATCATTTATTAGGGATGATAATGCCCAAAAGACATGCTTGTTTGGTGAATTGGACATTCTGAATTCTCCCTCCGTGTACCCGAACAGGCGTGGAGTGCGGCGACTAGGGGATTTTCACAGTAACTTCGTTAGGGGCTGGTTTAGCACAGGGCTAAATCGCTGGCTTTGAAAGCAGACCCAGGCAGGCCAGCAGCACGGTTCAATTCCCGTACCAGCCTCCCCGAACAGGCACCGGAATGTGGCGACTAGGGGCTTTTCACAGTAACTTTATTTGAAGCCTACTTGTGACAATAAGAGATTTTCATTTCATTGCATTACAGTGTTAATGTAAGCCTACTTGTGACACTAATAAAGATTATTATTGTTAACGAGTACAGTTTATCATAGAAATCATAGAATTTACAGTGCAGAAGGAGGCCATTCGGCCCATCGAGTCTGCATCGGCTCCTGGAAAGAGCACCCCACCCAAGGTCAACACCTCCACCCTATCCCCATAACCCAGAAACCCCACCCAACACTAAGGGCAATTTTGGACACTAAGGGCAATTTATCATGGCCAATCCACCTAACCTGCACATCTTTGGACTGTGGGAGGAAACCGGAGCACCCGGAGGAAACCCACGCACACACGGGGAGGATGTGCAGACTCCGCACAGACAGTGACTCAAGCCGGAATCGAACCTGGGACCCTGGAGCTGTGAAGCGATTGTGCTATCCACAATGCTACCGTGCTGCCCCCTATTTTTATCATAATTTAGATATGAAGGAATCTTTATTGTAGGGGTTAAAAGGGACTAGGAAATCGATGTAATTTACTAAAAGTACTTTTGGAGGGTTTTGAAACAACATAATTGTATTAAGAAAGTTTAAGTAAAATTCCACACTCCGGGTAAAAGACCCAGCTAATGTGCTGACGTGGCAAAGACACACAGGCACTGTTAACTGGGCGCTTTTGTGGTTAAACAGCCAACAAGTATCAGTACGTTTTGGACGTCTTGGGGCCCATATCAGTAGCTTGAATGCCTCTCTGGTGACCTCTGTATTCCTTAAAGACCTGGCTTAGTGGCACAAGGCCAGACCTGGTAGCAACAGACACCAGGGAGTGATTAGGCAGAGCCTCTGGGAGATGGGGAAGGCAGATAATGTTTGGGGTAACAGGCCCCCTGCCTCGTGGAAAACGGCAAACAGAAGTATTTGTTCAATGGGAATCTAAATCGGGCAATGTTGGAAATGCATTGCCCACGTGCTTCCCAATGTGTAAATGTCCGATGATTCTCTCTATGCCCTGATTATTTCACATAATTCCATTCAATAAATCCATTGATTCCAGGATATCCCCAGCTGACCAGTCTATAGCAGGGAATCACTGGCTAATGAGCAGCAGCAGGAACCCTGGCCTCAGCCTGGAGAGCAAATGCCAGTTTTCTTTTAGATTACTTTTTGGGGTGTGGTTAGACCAGCATTTATTGCCCATCCCCAATTCCTTGAGAAGGTGGTGGTGAGCCGCCGCCTTGAACCACTGCTGTCCCCATGGTGTAGGTACACCCACTGTGCTGTTAGGAAGGGAGTTCCAGAATTTTGACCTAGCGACAGTGAAGGAATGGTGATGTGATTCCAAGTCAGGATGGTGAGTGAGTTAGAGGGATTGTCTTTCTAGGTGCTGGGATTGGGAAGTGTTTCACTGTCCCTCGGCCAAAAATTGGGAAGCTTAGACCAGTTCTTGCCCTTGATCGCTATCCATTGACCCTGCCAGAGAGCATGGATGTTCACTCAGGAAAGATTTGGTCTCAGTTTCGATGTGGAAGCCTCCCCAACAATTGCTGTTGATTCACATCTGATGGATGGATCCCTGGCTGAGGCTGTCTGGTGTCAATAGAAACCGAAACGGAACAGGAAAAGGGGATGAAATTAACCAGAGGATCAAGAGGTTGGATTGGGGTGGGTGTTGAAATGTTACTGCTCAATACATAAGCTGCACACTCTGCTCTCTTCCGTCTTACAGGCGCCAGTGTTTTGCAAGCCAAAGCCTTGTCCATCGATAAAGGTACAGAGAGCTTAATCTCGGAGGTGCAGATGCTTAATCTGGTGGTGGTGAAGACATTAGAAAAGAGCATGAAACTCCGGGACAACACCTCCGACAGTGCCGATCCTGTCCTCACCATGTCCCATTTCTCCACAGCTTTCTTTGTCCAAGGCTGGTCGTTTGAGGTAAGAAACCCAGGATTATGAGCGCGAGGCGATTTAACTATTGACAAATTAGGTTACACGGAAATGTGGGAACTAAAGTAAAGCACTGTCGATAAAGTCGAGGTGGAAATTGTCTAATCAGTTTATCCTTGAT
This sequence comes from Scyliorhinus canicula, assembly GCF_902713615.1. NCBI lineage: Eukaryota > Metazoa > Chordata > Chondrichthyes > Carcharhiniformes > Scyliorhinidae > Scyliorhinus > Scyliorhinus canicula. The sequence continues at coordinate 160,449,567 of NC_052157.1, forward strand.
TTTTCTTTTTCCCTTTCATCTACCTGTCTGCCTGTATATCTCGCTAACTTGTGCATGGAGGGATTGTAATTTCAAATCTCTCCATAGCCTCACCCCTCCCTATCTCTGTAATCTCATGCACCTTTCAACTTGTGGAAATATCATTCTGACCAAATCCACATCCCCAGTTTTAATCATCTGACCACTGGCGGCCGTGTCTTCATAATACTAATCTTTATTAGTGTCACAAGTAGGCTTACACTAACACTGCAATGAAGTTACTGTGAAAAGCCCCTAGCCGCCACATTCCGGCGCCTGTTCGGGTCACAGAGGGAGAATTCAGAATGTCCAAATTATCTAACAAGCACGTCTTTCGGGACTTGTGGGAGGAAACCGGAGCACCCGGAGGAAACCCACGCAGACACAGAGAGAAAGTGCAGACTCCGCACAGACGGTGACCCAAAGTTGGTCCCTGGCACTGTGAAGCAACAGTGCTAATCACAGTGCTACCATGCCTTCTCCACTCTCTGCAGCTTTGATATGGTTTGACCACACCATCCTCCTCCAACACCGCGTCACTATTGTCCAGCTGGATGGGACTGCTCTCACCTGGTTCCATTCTTATCTATTCAGAGAATCACTCGCAATGCCTTCTCTTCCTGCCCCCCCTTCCAGGATCTACCATTGGCCCCTCCTATTTCTCATCTACATTCTGCCCCTCAGACGTCCAAAAGCAGTGTTAGTTTTCACACTGACGCTGAATACACCCAGCTCTACCTCAGCAACGCCTCACTCAACCCCTCCACTGCTGCAGAATTATCCAAATCTTGTCTGAGAGGAAACTTCCTCCAATTAAAGATTGAGAAAACTCAGTTCCCACCACATACCTTCATCCTGCCGCGCCACATTTCTGTTTCACGCCACCGGCGGGTTGCTGCATTACGCCGGCTGGTCAGTGGGGTTGCCTGTTGTGGGGCTGCCCCACGCCGTCGGGGAACTCCCGGGCTGACGGCAAAACGGAGCATCCGGCCGGCGGAGAATCCCTTGTTCCCTAGCATCACTCCATCCCTCTCCCTGACCACCGTCTTGAGATTAAGCCTGTCCCTTCATCATCTTGGTGATTTATGAGGATGCTACCAGGTGGTCTGAGTTATAAGGTGAGGCTGGATAGGCTGGGACTTTGTCCCCTGGAGCGTAGGTGGCTTAGGGAGTGATCGTATAGAGGTCTATAAAATAATGCGGAGCATCGATAAGGTAGATAGTCAACGTTTTTCCCAAAGGTAGAGGAGTCTAGAACTAGAGGGCAGAGGTTTAAGGTGAGATGGGAGAGATACAAAAGAGACCAGAGGGGAAATTTCCTCACACAGAGGGTGGTGAGTGTGTGGAACGGGCTGCCAGAGGCAGTGGTAGAGGCGGGTACAATTTTGTCCTTTAGAAAGCAGTTAGACAGTTACATGGGCAGGGTGGGTATAGAGGGATATCGGCCAAATGCGGGCAAGTGGGACTAGCTTAGTGATAGAAACTGGGCAACATGGACAGGCTGGGCCGAAGGGCCTGTTTCAATGCCCTATGACTGCAAGATGAGCTGAGGACCTTATATTTACGTTGTCCCTAAGAACTAGGTTTTCCACCTCTAACTTTCCCAACTGCTTATCTGTTGCTCTTACCCCAGCCAGGCTTTCTTCACCTCGAGGCTCGACTATTCCAGTGGACTCCTCGCTAGTCTCCCAGTTTTTATACATTTCCTGAGTGCGAGATCACCCACAACTCTGCTGCCCATGTCTTAACTCTCAACAAGTCCCCTTCATTCATTATGTGCTCCGATCGCTGCTTTACCGTGACTCCCTGTCAAGCAACGTCTAGAATTTTAAATTCTCGCCTTCTTTTTCAAATCGTTCCATGGCTTTGCTGCTCCCTACCTCTGTAACCACCACCAGTCTGTCATTCCTCTGAGATATCTACTTTCAGCTAGTCCTGACCGTTTGTGCGGAAGCCCAGAGCAGACAAGCCCCTAACCTCTGGAATTCGCTTCCGGAAATTCTCTTTCTCACTTTGCTCGTTTACGATGCTCCATAAAGCTTGATTCACAATGCTTCGATCATCTCTATAACTCCTTAAGTGGCTCGCTGAGTACTGAACCTCCAACAATGCAGCACTCCCTCAGTACTGACCCTCTGACAGTGCAGCACTCCCTCAGTACTGACCCTCTGACAGTGCAGCCCTCGCTCAGTACTGACCCTCTGACAGTGCGGCACTCCCTCAGTACTGATCCTCTGACAGTGCAGCACTGTCTCAGTACTGACCCTCTGACAGTGCTGCACTCCCTCAGTACTGATCCTCTGACAGTGCAGCACTCCCTCAGTACTGACCCTCTGACAGTGCAGCGCTTCCTCAGTACTGACCCTCTGACAGTGCGGCACTCACTCAGTACTGACCCTCTGACAGTGCGGCACTCCCTCAGTACTGACCCTCTGACAGTGCAGCACTCCCTCAGCACTGACCCTCTGACAGTGCAGCACTCCCTCAGTACTGACCCTCTGACAGTGCAGCACTCCCTCAGTACTGACCCTCTGACAGTGCGGCACTCCCTCAGTACTGACCCTCTGACAGTGCGGCTCTCCCTCAGTACTGACCCTCTGACAGTGAATAGAACATAGAACAGTACAGCACAGAACAGGCCCTTCGGCCCTCAATGTTGTGCCGAGCCATGATCACCCTACTCAAACCCACGTATCCACCCTAAAGCGCTCCCTCAGTACTGACCCTCTGACAGTGCAGCACTCCCTCAGCACTGACCCTCTGACAGTGCAGCACTCCCTCAGTACTGACCTCTGACAGTGCAGCACTCCCTCAGTACTGACCTCTGACAGTGCAGCACTCCCTCAGTACTGACCCACTGACAGTGCGGCACTCCCTCAGTACTGACCCTCTGACAGTGCGGCACTCCCTCAGTACTGACCCTCTGACAGTGCGGCACTGCCTCAGTACTGACCCTCTGACAGTGCGGCACTCCCTCAGTACTGACCCTCTGACAGTGCGGCACTGCCTCAGTACTGACCTCTGACAGTGCAGCACTCCCTCAGTACTGACCCACTGACAGTGCAGCACTCCCTCAGTACTGACCCTCTGAGACTGCGGCACTCCCTCAGTACTGACCCTCTGACAGTGCAGCACTCCCTCAGTACTGGCCCTCTGACAGTGCAGCACTCCCTCAGTACTGACCCTCTGACAGTGCTGCACTCCCTCAGTACTGACCCTCTGACAGTGCGGCACTCCCTCAGTACTGACCCTCTGACAGTGCAGCACTCCCTCAGTACTGACCCTCTGACAGTGCAGCACTCCCTCAGTACTGACCCTCTAACAGTGCAGCACTCCCTCAGTACTGACCCTCTGACAGTGCAGCACTCCCTCAGTACTGACCCTCTGACAGTGCGGCACTCCCTCAGTACTGACCCTCTGATAGTGCGGCACTCCCTCAGTACTGACCCTCTGACAGTGCAGCGCTCCCTCAGTACTGACCCTCTGACAGTGCAGCACTCCCTCAGTACTGACCCTCTGACAGTGCGGCACTCCCTCAGTACTGACCCTCTGACAGTGCAGCACTCCCTCAGTACTGACCCTCTGACAGTGCGGCACTCCCTCAGTACTGACCCCCTGACAGTGCGGCACTCCCTCGGTACTGAACCTCTGACAGTGCAGCACTCCCTCAGTACTGACCCTCTGACAGTGCAGCACTCCCTCAGTACTGACCCTCTGACAGAGTCAGTCTGGTATTTGTCCTTCTCTTCTGAATGAGGCTTAAAGAACACTGTTGAGTGAGAGAGAGAGAGAGAGGATGAGTGAGAGAGAGACGCGGAGCATGTGATAAAATAGTAACCTTTGTGTCTAATTGCTTTGTTTTCTTTCAGCTGAGTTCTTTTGAGGGCATCAGTGTGAACTGGGACCCTGCCAGCCACATGCACCTGTACCAACACACCCAGGAAGCACTGTTTCTGCTGGAGACCCTTCAGAAGGCCGTACTGTTGTCGAACATGGGTCCGCAGACGCCGGGAGGAGAGGGGAGGAGGTCTCTTGGCCTGGAGCTGGAGCTGAAGAGTGTGATGGTCAAGGCGCGTGTGGCAACCAAGAAGTTTGTGCAGCTGCAGGCGGACAACCTCGTCTGTTCGCTCGACGCTGATCACAAACTGATCCAGTCGTCCCAGTTGGTGCTCAGCTTTGACGGGCACGACATCTTCTTTATGAAGGGGTTGGAATGGAAGGTGGAGAGCACGCGCAGCGACCTCCTTTCCCAACGTAGCTGGTTGGAATCTCAGCGTTCGGCCAAGAACGAGCTGTGGGTCATCAGATTCTTCAGCATCGGCGCGGAGTTCCCCTTCCGCTACGATTTCTCCCAGACCTTTGACAGGTGTGTGACGGTGCAGAAGTGGCTGAAGGCTCTGCACAGGCGGACCGAGCCACAGAAGGGAGGAGAGACAGTGGAGTCACTTCCCCCTGACCTGCTGCTCCGGGTCACCCACTTCTCCTTTGTCTTCCTGGACAACGTCTTCGAGGTCAAGTTGCGTGATGACTATGAGCTAATGAAGGACGAGAGCAAAGAGAGCGCCAAACGACTGCAGCTACTGGATGCCAGGGTAACGGCGCTCAGGAAGCAACATGGAGAACTGCTGCCTGCCCGTAAGATAGAGGAGCTGTATGCAGCCCTGGAACAGACCAATATTAACATGTATGTGCAGCGCTCTCAACGGCTCTACACCAACACGCCCATGCGCAAGGCCCTGTTGACCTGGGTGGTCTCGGACTTTGAGGTCATGGCCTCAGTTGACCCCTTGGTGCACGGAGTTGAGAATGTAATGAAGCAGATGCAGAAAATGGACTCTTTCAGTTTCTTGCCTGATGATGGCCTCCAGCTGACCATCCAGTGGTTCCGGAACGTGAAGTTTGCAGCCAAAGCATTTCTGGGTGAGTGCTGGCAGAGAATTGGGACTAACTATAGAGTAAGCTGTGTTCCTCATCCCAGTTCAGTCAACTGTTGTCGGACCACACTTTCCCTGGCATTTGAATCAGAAAGTGAGTGGACTCAAACCCCAATCCAGACACATTATCCAGAATGACACTGTCGCGCAGGACTGAGGGAGGGCCGCACTGTCAGAGGGTCAGTACTGAGGGAGCGCCGCACTGTCAGAGGGTCAGTGCTGAGGGAGTGCCGCACTGTCAGAGGGTCAGTACTGAGGGAGTGCCGCACTGTCAGAGGGTCAGTGCTGAGGGAGTGCCGCACTGTCAGAGGGTCAGTACTGAGGGAGTGCCGCACTGTCAGAGGGTCAGTACTGAGGGAGTGCCGCACTGTCAGAGGGTCAGTACTGAGGGAGTGCCGCACTGTCAGAGGGTCAGTACTGAGGGAGTGCCGCACTGTCAGAGGGTCAGTACTGAGGGAGTGCCGCACTGTCAGAGGGTCAGTACTGAGGGAGTGCCGCACTGTCAGAGGGTCAGTACTGAGGGAGTGCTGCACTGTCAGAGGGTCAGTACTGAGGGAGTGCCGCACTGTCAGAGGGTCAGTACTGAGGGAGTGCTGCACTGTCAGAGGGTCAGTACTGAGGGAGTGCTGCACTGTCAGAGGGTCAGTACTGAGGGAATGCTGCACTGTCAGAGGGTCAGTACTGAGGGAGTGCCGCACTGTCAGAGGGTCAGTACTGAGGGAGTGCTGCACTGTCAGAGGGTCAGTACTGAGGGAGTGCTGCACTGTCAGAGGGTCAGTACTGAGGGAGTGCCGCACTGTCAGAGGGTCAGTACTGAGGGAGTGCCGCACTGTCAGAGGGTCAGTACTGAGGGAGTGCCGCACTGTCAGAGGGTCAGTACTGAGGGAGTGCCGCCCTGTCAGAGGGTCAGTACTGAGGGAGTGCTGCACTGTCAGAGGGTCAGTACTGAGGGAGTGCCGCACTGTCAGAGGCTCAGTACTGAGGGAGTGCTGCACTGTCAGAGGGTCAGTACTGAGGGAGTGCCGCACTGTCAGAGGGTCAGTACTGAGGGAGTGCTGCACTGTCAGAGGGTCAGTACTGAGGTAGTGCTGCACTGTCAGAGGGTCAGTACTGAGGGAGTGCTGCACTGTCAGAGGGTCAGTACTGAGGGAGTGCCGCACTGTCAGAGGGTCAGTACTGAGGGAGTGCCGCACTGTCAGAGGGTCAGTACTAAGGGAGTGCCGCACTGTCAGAGGGTCAGTACTGAGGGAGTGCTGCACTGTCAGAGGGTCAGTACTGAGGGAGTGTTGCACTGTCAGAGGGTCTGTACTGAGGGAGTGCCGCACTGTCAGAGGGTCAGTACTGAGGGAGTGCTGCACTGTCAGAGGATCAGTACTGAGGGAGTGCCACACTGTCAGAGGGTCAGTACTGAGGGAGTGCTGCACTGTCAGAGGGTCAGTACTGAGGGAGTGCTGCACTGTCAGAGGGTCAGTACTGAGGGAGTGCTGCACTGTCACAGGGTCAGTACTGAGGGAGGTACTGAGGGAGTGCTGCACTGTCAGAGGGTCAGTACTGAGGGAGGTAAGAGGGTCAGTACTGAGGGAGTGCTGCACAGTCAGAGGGTCAGTACTGAGGGAGGTACTGAGGGAGTGCTGCACTGTCAGAGGGTCAGTACTGAGGGAGGTAAGAGTGTCAGTACCGAGGGAGTGCTGCACTGTCAGAGGGTTAGTACTGAGGGAGTGCTGCACTGTCAGAGGGTTAGTACTGAGGGAGTGCTGCACTGTCAGAGGGTCAGTACTGAGGGAGTGCCGCACTGTCAGAGGTCAGTACTGAGGGAGTGCCGCACTATCAGAGGGTCAGTACTGAGGGAGTGCTGCACTGTCAGAGGGTCAGTACTGAGGGAGTGCTGCACTGTCAGAGGGTCAGTACTGAGGGAGTGCCGCACTGTCAGAGGGTCAGTACTGAGGGAGTGCTGCACTGTCAGAGGGTCAGTACTGAAGGAGTGCTGCACTGTCAGAGGGTCAGTACTGATGGAGTGCTGCACTGTCAGAGGGTCAGTACTGAGAGAGTGCCGCATTGTCAGAGGGTCAGTACTGAGAGAGTGCCGCATTGTCAGAGGGTCAGTACTGAGGGAGTGCTGCACTGTCAGAGGGTCAGTACTGAGGGAGTGCCGCATTGTCAGAGGGTCAGTACTGAGGGAGTGCCGCACTGTCAGAGGGTCAGTACTGAGGGAGTGCTGCACTGTCAGAGGTCAGTACTGAGGGAGTGCCGCATTGTCAGAGGTCTGTACCCCGTGTTGAACAAATCCAGAAGGCCTACACCCTGTGTAAAACACCTTTTCCAACTCCCTAATCTTTTCTAACCACAAGAAGTCATACAAGCCCTCCAACCACGCCACAAGCCCGGGGGCGCTATCGACCTGCAGCTCAGTCATGTCTGTTGTCGGGCAATCCGTGAGGCAGCCACAACATTGGCTCCTTTTCCACCTGCAGCTGCCTCGGCAGGTCCGATACCCCCGAAATGGCTACCGAAGGCACCCGGTATCATCCCCCACTATCCCCGACAGAGCCTCGAATACCGCCTCCCAGAAATTCACCGGCTTTCCACACTCCCAGAACCTACAGGCGTGATTCGCCGTCGCCCTCCCACGCCTCTCACGTACTTCTTCCGCTCCTGGGAATATCCCACTTAACCGGGTCCATGTACAAGGGTAACTTCTTCCTTGCAAAGTCCTGCACCTGCAAATATCTAAACTCACCTAATCCCAACCAAACCCCAGGCTCGGCTATCCAACACAGCTCCCACCCACTGACTGCCTCCGTTCACTAGCATACCCTCCCACCTGGAGGTCCAAACAGGGAACCACACCCAAACCGCACAAGCTGCCCCTCTCCCTCTCTGCTTACTCCATACCGTCCCCTCTTTACCCACCCCAATATCCAAATACCCTGTCCAACAACAAACAGCCACCCGCAAACCAAATATTACCCATACATAACGCATTTTAAAATGTACCAATAATAAAACCAGTAAGAGAACTCTAAAACACCCCACATACCAACAATGGGCATGAACGTAATGAGTCATAATCCATACAAAAGCTCCAACATTAACCCTCCCCCAACCCGTGCTTCTTGACGAAGTCCTTTGCCTCTTCTGGTGTTCCCTACCCTGGAATATCACCCAAAGTTTGGCCAGGTATAGCACCCCAAACAGCACTTTGCTCCAAAAGAGCGCCACCTTGGCCTAGTTAAAGCCTGCCCGTGGCTTGGCCAGGTCAGCCCCAATGTCCTGGTAAATCCGGATCCGATTCCCCTCCCAGTGACAGTCTTGAGTTGCCTCGAACCCCCCTCAGAATCATTTCTTTATCCTGGAACTTGTGCAGACGCACAATCATTCCATGTGGCGGATCCTCAGCCTCTGTCTCAGAGGCCCATGGGCACAATCCAGCTCTGGGGCCTTATCGAAGATCTTCTCCTCCACAAACTTTTCAAACGTCCTCGAGATGCCGCCGGCAGCACTCGTTCCCTCCGGCAAACCCACGGTTCACACGTTCAGCGCCTGGATCGATTCTCCCGGTTGTCTACCCTCGCACGCAGCACCTTGCAGGCCTCCCCCAACATTGCCTCCTCCGCCTCCAACCAAACAGTCCGATCACGATGATCCGACACCGCTTTCCACTTCTTGGATCGTCACACCTCACGCTCCCAAAGGCTCCTCCACACGACCCAAAGTCCCGCGAAGGGAGAGCTAACTGCTCCCTCAAGGACCAGTCTCCCTGCATCTCCTGCCTCCTTGACGGAATTCCCCCTTAATAAAGTCCCATCAACTGCCCCACAGGCAGTGTGGCAGATAACAAACATTTTTTCCATTGATGCTGTGCCACCAGCGTCCTCCACTCCTGAGCGAGGCTTCTCGTCGGGTTTTACCGGGTCTGGTACCCGCCGACACTCCACTCTGGGGGAGAAACCATCTTCCTCCTCTCACACCTCACTTTATTCACAAAAGTCACCCATTAAATCGGCAGAAAGGACCAAAACCAATACCTTCAAGCAGGAGCCACCTTGTGTTCGACCGATCCGACCATGGCCGCCATCCTGCACGTGTAATCTGTTCTCTTGAATGAAACTTGTCCCATGAGCCCCTGACCCGGGTGAGAAAGGTGAGGCTTGGCTGACACCCATTATGCCCACATGTATTCATATTATCCCCATGTTAAATTGCTCTGTTTATCCTGGGAATTTAAGCCATAATTCGCTACATGTGTTTCTCTCTCCCCCCCCCCACACACACACACACACACACACACAGACTGGGAAGGGCAGAGGTTCGCATCCTGGCTTTTGCCGAAATGCGGAGGAGCAGTAAGATGGGTTGGGCAGAAAACTAAATCAGCCAGAGTTTGACTGCTCTCCATCACTGCCCTGTGAGGATAACTCCGTGAATTTAAACAGCACCATTAACACAGTAAGAAATCCCAAATCCCTTCACAGGAGCAAAGTTCAAAGAGAATTTGACTATGAGCCACGTAAGGAGATATTGGGACAGGTGGCCAAGTGGCTGGTGGAAACGGTCAGTTTAAAGGAGCTTCTTCAAGGACGAGACGGAGATAGAGAGGCTTAGGGAGGGAAGTGCAGCCTTGTAGGTGCAGCCAGTAAAGGTGGAGAAATTAAAATGAAGAGACCAGAATTGGAGGGGCAGGGATATGCTGCATAGTTACATATAGAAGATAGGAGCAGGAGGGAGGCCTTTTGGCCCTTCGAGCCTGCTCCGCCATTCATCACCATCATGGCTGATCATCCAACTCAATAGCCTAATCCTGCTTTCTCCCCATAGCCTTTGATCCCATTCTCCCAAAGTGCTATATCCAGCCGCCTCTTGAGTATATTCAATGTTTTAGCATCAACTACTTCCCGTGGTAATGAATTCCACAGGCTCACCACTCTTTGTGTGAAGAAATGTCTCTTTATCTCCGTCCGAAATGGTTTACCCTGAATCCTCAGGCTGTGACCCCTGGTTCTGGACACACCCATCATTGGTAACATCTTCCCTGCATCTACCCTGTCTAGCCCTGCTAGAATTTTATAAGTCTCTATGCGATTCCCCCTCATTCTTCTGAATTCCAGCAAGAATAATCCCAACCTAGTCAATCTCTCCTCATATGACAGTCCCGCCACCCTTGGAATCAGTCTGGTAAACCTTCGCTGCACTCCCTCGAGAGCAAGAACATCCTTCCTCAGAGAAGGAGACCAAAACTGCCCACAATACTCCAGGTGTGGCCTCACCAAGGCCCTGTATAATTGCAGCAAGACATCCCTGCTTCTATACTCAAAACCTCTCGCAATGAAGGCCAACATACCATTAGCCTTCTTTACCGCCTGCTGCCCCTGCATGCTTACCTTCAGCGACTGGTGCACAAGGACACCCAGGTCCCTCTGCACACTCCCCTCTCCCAATTTACAGCCGTTCGGGTAGTAATCTGCCTTCCTGTTTTTGCTTCCAAAGTGAATAACCTCACACTTATCCAAATTATACTGCATCTGCCATTGATTTGCCCCCTCGCCCAACCTGTCCAGATCTTGCTGTAGGATCCCTACATCCTCGTCACAGTTCACCCTCCCACCCAACTTGGTTGCAAGGACTTTGGGAAATTCCTTCTTTGTACTTGTTCAGATTAGTGTCGTGATTGGACCGTGCGACGCCCTCCCAACTGGAAAGCAGTCCAGAAAGAATGGTGTCTTGGCTGAGGAAGCAGAACGCAGCTGTGACTTGGCAAATGTGGAGGAGGAGGGCTTGGTTGGGAGAGAGAAGGAGACCTCCAGCTCACTAACACCAGTGTTTGTGCCCTCAGTTCGAATCCGGGATTACCCTCGCTACCTGTTTGAGATTCGGGACTGGAAGCTGTCCGGGAAGCTGATTGGAGCCGAGGAGGACGGCCGACCACGTGCACGACGGAAGGTGAAAATTTCACTTGGGAAGCCCTGGGGGGACGTCCTGGCTGAAAGGAATATGCCCCCTTTGAAATGGTACCACGAGTTTGAATGTAAGTGCCAGGTATTTCGGCTGATGGGAACTCTCGTCTAGTTGCCTCACACTCCTCACACTCTTCCTCTTTCCCTCCCAGCACAAATTTCCCTCTTCACCATCGTTTGGGGGCCCTGCTGGGACCCGGCCTGGACTCTGATTGGACAGGCCGTTGACCTCCTCACCAAACCGTCAGGGGATCCGAGTCCGCCGCTTAACTGGTGGGACAAAAGTCGCTTCCTGTTTCACGGATCCTGGACCATGGACATCGAACAAGCCAATTTGCACCAGCTTGCCACTGAGGTACTGGCTGCAGAGGGGAGGGGGCGGCGTGGGAGGCGGAGCAGGGAAGGAGAAGAAAGAGATGGGGAAGGGAAGAGTGTGCGGGGGTCCGGTGCAGGAGTGTGCGGGGGCCCGGGGCAGGAGTGTGCGGGGGTCCCGGGGCAGGAGTGTGCGGGGGTCCCGGGGCAGGAGTGTGCGGGGGTCCCGGGGCAGGAGTGTGCAGGGGTTCGGGGCAGGAGTGTGCGGAGGACCCGGGCAGGAGTGTGCGGGGGTCCCGGGGCAGGAGTGTGTGGAGGACCCGGGCAGGAGTGTGCGGGGGTCCGGGGCAGGAGTGTGCGGGGGTCCGGGGCAGGAGTGCGCGGGGGTCCCGGGGCAGGAGTGTGCGGGGGTCCGGGGCAGGTGTGTGTGGGGGTCCAAGGCAGGAGTGTGCGGGGGTCCGGGGCAGGAGTGTGCGGGGGTCCGGGGCAGGAGTGTGCGGGGGTCCGGGGCAGGAGTGTGCGGGGGTCCGGGGCAGGAGTGTGCGGGGGTCCGGGGCAGGAGTGTGCGGGGGTCCCGGGGCAGGAGTGTGCGGGGGCCCGGGGCAGGAGTGTGCGGGGGGTCCCGGGGCAGGAGTGTGCGGGGGCCCGGGGCAGGAGTGTGCGGGGGTCCCGGGGCAGGAGTGTGCGGGGGTCCCGGGGCAGGAGTGTGCGGGGGTCCCGGGGCAGGAGTGTGCGGGGGTCCCGGGGCAGGAGTGTGCGGGGGTCCCGGGGCAGGAGTGTGCGGGGGGTCCCGGGGCAGGAGTGTGCGGGGGTCCCGGGGCAGGAGTGTGCGGGGGTCCGGGGCAGGAGTGTGCGGGGGGTCCGGGGCAGGAGTGTGCGGGGGTCCGGGGCAGGAGTGTGCGGGGGCCCGGGGCAGGAGTGTGCGGGGGTCCGAGGCAGGAATGCAGGGGGGTCCGGGGCAGGAGTGTGCGGGGGTCCCGGGGCAGGAGTGTGCGGGGGTCCCGGGGCAGGAGTGTGCGGGGGGTCCGGGGCAGGAGTGTGCGGGGGGTCCGGGGCAGGAGTGTGCGGGGAGCCCGGGGCAGGAGTGTGCGGGGGGCCCGGGGCAGGAGTGCGCGGGGGTCCGGGGCAGGAGTGCGCGGGGGTCCGGGGCAGGAGTGTGCGGGGGGTCCGGGGCAGGAGTGTGCGGGGGGTCCGGGGCAGGAGTGTGCGGGGGGCCCGGGGGCAGGAGTGTGCGGGGGGCCCGGGGCGGGAGTGCGCGGGGGTCCGGGGCAGGAGTGCGCGGGGGTCCCGGGGCAGGAGTGTGCGGGGGGTCCGGGGCAGGAGGGTGCGGGGGGTCCCGGGGCAGGAGTGTGCGGGGGGTCCGGGGCAGGAGTGTGCGGGGGGCCCGGTGCAGGAGTGTGCGGGGGTCCGGGGCAGGAGTGTGCGGGGGTCCGGGGCAGGAGTGTGCGGGGGGCCCGGGGCAGGAGTGAGCGGGGGGCCCGGGGCAGGAGTGAGCGGGGGGCCCGGGGCAGGAGTGTGCGGGGGGTCCCGGGGCAGGAGTGTGCGGGGGGTCCCGGGGCAGGAGTGTGCGGGGGGTCCCGGGGCAGGAGTGTGCGGGGGGTCCCGGGGCAGGAGTGTGCGGGGGGCCCGGGGCAGGAGTGTGCGGGGGCCCGGGGCAGGAGTGTGCGGGGGCCCGGGGCAGGAGTGTGCGGGGGTCCCGGGGCAGGAGTGTGCGGGGGTCCGGGGCAGGAGTGTGCGGGGGCCCGGGGCAGGAGTGTGCGGGGGCCCGGGGCAGGAGTGTGCGGGGGTCCGGGGCAGGAGTGTGCGGGGGTCCGGGGCAGGAGTGTGCGGGGGTCCCGGGGCAGGAGTGTGCGGGGGGTCCGGGGCAGGAGTGTGCGGGGGGTCCGGGGCAGGAGTGTGCGGGGGGTCCGGGGCAGGAGTGTGCGGGGGGTCCGGGGCAGGAGTGTGCGGGGGTCCCGGGGCAGGAGTGTGCGGGGGCCCGGGGCAGGAGTGTGCGGGGGCCCGGGGCAGGAGTGTGCGGGGGGTCCGGGGCAGGAGTGTGCGGGGGGTCCGGGGCAGGAGTGTGCGGGGGGTCCGGGGCAGGAGTGTGCGGGGGGGCCGGGGCAGGGGTGTGCGGGGGGTCCGGGCAGGAGTGGGCGGGGGTCCCGGGGCAGGAGTGGGCGGGGGTCCCGGGGCAGGAGTGGGCGGGGGTCCCGGGGCAGGAGTGTGCGGGGGGCCCGGGGCAGGAGTGTGCGGGGGGCCCGGGGCAGGAGTGTGCGGGGGGTCCGGGGCAGGAGTGCGCGGGGTTCCGGGGCAGGTGTGTGTGAAGGGGAGGAGGGAGCAGGGGGAGAGATTAGGGGCACAGTGGTTAGCATTGCTGCCTCAGCCCTCCATGCTTGCGTGGGTCTCACCCCCACAACCCAAAGATGTGCAGGCGAGGTAGATTGGCCACGCTAAATTGCCCCTTAATTGGAAAAAGAAAGAATTGAGTACTCAAAATATATATATCTTTTAAAAAGCATTGCTGCCGCATGGTCACCCAGGTTTGAATCCCAGCTTGGGTCACTGTCTGTGCGGAGTCTGCACGTTCTCCCCGTGTCTGTGTGGGTTTCCTCCGGGTGTTCCGGTTTCCTCCCACAGTCCAAAGTTGTGCAGGTAGGTGGGGTTGCTGGGATAGGGCAGAGGAGGGGCCTCGGAGGGGTGCTCCATCGGAGGGTCAGTGCTGTCGATCGGATTTAATGAAGGAGTGCTGGGGAGAGGGTGTACAGGAAGCACATGGGGCTGCGCTGGAGAAGGAAGGGAAGGAGAAATTGATTCATGAGGGTCTGTATTTATTAAAATGAGAGAGGGCACGCTTGAGGTCACATTTAACATCTCTTGTATTTTAACAACAGGATCCATACAACACAACAGAAAACATGCACTGGGAATGGAACAAGTTACATTTCAACTGGACCAACTGCCAGTTTGTTTTCAAAGGTGATCTTGATGTCAATGTCCGAACAGCTTCGAAGTAAGTGACTGGGCAAAGTCCTCCAATATCCTACAATCTGCTTCCCTGGCTCATTCTGTCACACTCTCACCTCCGAGCCAGAACGTCATGAATTCAAACCATGGGACTTGATCAGATATTCAAAGCTGACGCACCCACTGCAGTACCGGGGAGATGCGGCCTTGTCAGAGGGTCAGTACTGAGGGAGCGCCGCACTGTCAGACAGTCAGTACTGAGGGAGTGCCGCACTGTCAGAGGGTTAGTACTGAGGGAGCGTCGCACTGTCAGACGGTCAGTACTGAGGGAGTGCTGCACTGTCAGAGGGTTAGTACTGAGGGAGTGCTGCACTGTCAGAGGGTTAGTACAGAGGGAGTGCCGCACTGTCAGAGGGTCAGTACTGAGGGAGTGCCGCACTGTCAGAGGGTCAGTACTGAGGGAGTGCCGCACTGTCAGAGGGTCAGTACTGAGGGACTGCTGCGCTGTCAGAGGCTCAGTACTGAGGGAGTGCTGCACTGTCAGAGGGTCAGTACTGAGGGAGTGCTGCACTGTCAGAGGGTCAGTACTGAGGGAGTGCTGCACTGTCAGAGGGTCAGTACTGAGGGAGTGCTGCACTGTCAGAGGGTCAGTACTGAGGGAGTGCTGCACTGTCAGAGGGTCAGTACTGAGGGAGTGCCGCACTGTCAGAGGGTCAGTACTGAGGGAGTGCCGCACTGTCAGAGGGTCAGTACTGAGGGAGTGCCACACTGTCAGAGGGTCAGTACTGAGTGAGTGCTGCACTGTCAGAGGGTCAGTACTGAGGGAGTGCCGCACTGTCAGAGGGTCAGTACTGAGGGAGTGCTGCACTGTCAGAGGGTCAGTACTGAGGGAGTGCCGCACTGTCAGAGGGTCGGTACTGAGGGAGTGCCACACTGTCAGAGGGTCAGTACTGAGGGAGTGCTGCACTGTCAGAGGGCCAGTACTGAGGGAGTGCTGCACTGTCAGAGGGTCAGTACTGAGGGTGTGCCGCACTGTCAGAGGGTCAGTACTGAGGGAGTGCTGCACTGTCAGAGGGTCAGTACTGAGGGAGTGCTGCACTGTCAGAGGGTCAGTACTGAGGGAGTGCCGCACTGTCAGAGGGTCAGTACTGAGGGAGTGCTGCACTGTCAGAGGGTCAGTACTGAGGGAGTGCTGCAGTGTAGAAACTGCCATTTTCAGATGAGACATCCAGTTGAGGCCTGACTACCTTCCCAGAGATGTTAAGATGGGAATTGGGCAGAAAGGATGAAAAATGTAGAATACGTTTCAAAGATGACGATCTCTAATGTATGGCAGCACGGTGATTAGCACAGTTGCTTCACAGCTCCAGCGTCCCAGGTTCGATTCTCAGCTGGGTCACTGTGCGGAGTCTGCAAGTTCTCCCCGTGTCTGTGTGAGTTTCCTCCGGGTGCTTCAGTTTTCTCCCACAGTCCAAAGATGTGCGGGTTAGCTGGATTGGCTGTGCTAAATTGCCCTACGTGTCCAAAAAAGGTTAGATGGGGTTACGGGGACAGGTGGGGGCACGTGGATAGGGTGGTGTGGGCTTGGAAGGGGTGCTTTTTCCAAGGGCCGGTGCCGACCCGATGGGCCGAATGGCCTCCTTCTGCACTGTAAATTCTATGATAGGTCATCGGGGTGCGCGTGGGAAGGTGGTTAAGCTGAAAGTAATTGTCCTTGGCAGCAGGTGGGGGGGAGGGGAGGGGCTGAGGCTG